>NW_017962990.1:800141-977722 GCF_001890905.1 Aspergillus aculeatus ATCC 16872
GAGCACAACACGTATACCTCACCTCGCCACCACCTAATTCGATCATTCTTTCTCGTCATCCCCTCAGCTCATACCAGCTCATACCAGCTCATACCAGCTCATACCAGCTCAAACGAGCAAGCAAGTGTGAGTGGCCTCCAAGCACCCAGCATGTACCGCAGACACTGACAACACACCAGATGCATTACACCACCTACCCCCTCATCTGGATCACCCTCCTCAGCGCCGCCTGGTGTCAATGGTCCAAACTCTTCATCAGCCAGCCAGCCTTCACCAACCACCCGTGGCCCTCCATCCTCCTCGAATCGCCCGAGTTCGGCCCCACCGGCTCCTACCTCGACATCGACCACACACGCGAGGGCGCAGGCAATTTCCCCGCCCTATCCTGGCCCTATCCATCCGGAACGGCCGTCCAAGAGTACATCCTCCTCTGCGAGGACCCCGACTCCCCAACCGCTGAAGCCGTCATCTCCCCGCCCTATCCTGGCCCTATCCATCCGGAACGGCCGTCCAAGAGTACATCCTCCTCTGCGAGGACCCCGACTCCCCAACCGCTGAAGCCGTCATCCACGGCCTGTTCTATGGGATCCATCGCGCGACGACCGGGGTGCAGAACCCAGATTTCTTTCTCGACCAGTCGCAGACCGAGCCGTTCATGCTGCGGGGTGGATTCAAGTACGGTCAGAATGGAGGGAATAGTGTGTACTTCGCCCCGCTGGCGCCCCGAGGCCAAGGGCCGCATCGGTACTTCTTCGAGTTGGTGGCATTGAATGAGACCTTGGACCAGCAGGGTCTCAGTTCGCCGGCGAGGATTGAGGAGATTATGCGCGCGATTGAGGGGAAGGTGGCGGGATGGGGCGCTTGGATGGCATTGTCTCAGAGAGCTTAACGCATGATCCGAACCGGATGGAGATCGTTATTCGTTGTTGTGTTGCACAGTGTGCTTTGGGTCGTTCATCGTCGTTGGTGTCGTTGTTGTTTTTTCATGGATTAACCCACAATCATTTGTAATACCTGGAGACAGGCATTGGGAGCACCTGCTATCAAGAAAGTGGTACGACCACAGTTCACTCGATGGGCTTCGCTCTGATCTTCACTTTCATGTCTTACATGGAGTAGTCGTGGACGTCATCGTCGAAAGTCGGCATTCTTTCTGCGTCGACTAGGGCCGGCTAGCTTCCAATTGTCCGATAATTATAGTATGGACTATTTGGGCGAACGACCCGACTTTGGCTTCATTTCTTGACCGTTTGGTCGAAAACAAACTTCTGTTCGTATTGTGTCTGGTAGAAGAGGCAAAATGACTGCCCGGCTGTCTCCAAGATTAGCACAGGGATAGGGGCGCTAGTCCAGTCCCGGTAAGGGTCAGCCTCACTGTGCTGATTAGAGCCAATCAGAGATGGCCACTGATGCTTACGCTGCTCAGAATAGCAGATCTGATCCAACATAGCTAGCCGTTCTGGGACTAGAGCCAAATGTAATAAGAGCTAAGCCCCTTTAGCCCTTCAACGGATGCGGAGGGGGGTTTCGGCGCTCGGGAAGCTGTAACAATGACAGCCGGTCTGTCGATACTGCAAGGTGAAGAGGCATCAAATGATGCCCCCAAAAAAAATCAATTTGATCACAGGGTGAATGAATCTTGATGAACTTCAAAGAAATGGAGCAGTTGTTGATGTAAGTGGATAGCAATCGACAGGTACCGAAGATGGTCAGGCACACTTCCTTGGCAAATTGGCCACCTGGATGGTAGTGCCGATAGTCCGCGAACGGTGGCAGAGGAACGGACCAAGTGGCCCAGTTCGGGCTTCTTTTTCCCCCCTGGTGCCTGATAGACCCAGCACAAAGACTCCTGTGCTGAAAGAAAAAAAATAAAATCCATACTGAATACTTTGCCCCAGAGCTCGATTTCTTTGTCCTCGGTAGAAATATCATGTGGTCAAATCCGAGGTCTTGATGGAGATGACTGCTCGGTTGTGAGCGGTAAGGTGGGGTAAAACCGTAAAGCAACACGACTGATCTCATGGTGTTGTCATTATTCGGCTTATCGACCTGGAGTTCTTCGGATTTGTCTCAGCGGTCGGGATCGTCCGCTCCAGCCTGACTGGCCGCAACAACTGAAACATTCTTCCCTTTTCAAGCCAGTGAGGTTAAATTCAATGCCGACTGTTCGCGATGACACCATGACACCAATCATCAAAACAGTCTGCCTGCCAATCAGTGTCTGTCCGAGGTGGTATACACACAGATTGTGAGACACACAACCAAAGCCAAAAATGCATGGCTGCCGTCTTACACCCTCTCTGTAGGTAATAGGTGGGTTAGGAAATCCAGGCGAGCTGGTGTGTGCATTGGCCCAATTGCCGGTGTTCACGGCTGGCGTTGACCTCGTACAATCGGTCGAGAAGCCATGACTCCCACGGATTGCATCCGGATACTTTTGTTGCTTTTTTAAGGGCATTTTATCGCGACCGGAGGGGATAGGCTATGCATCGCCGCACTTGGGTAGAACCATGGTGCAAGATGCATCTGGGTAACCTTGTTCCTTTCTCTATCGCTCTCTCTCGTTAAAATGCCTTTACCACCTGGATGTTGTTGCTTCCTCCTTTCCTTCTATGATAATAACTCCTTTCTTTCTATGATGGTAACAAAAAATAAGGCACCATCTTGTGATTCGATCTTCTAGCGTCTTTCCACTCGTTGATCCACTCACTGGCTCCGCAAGTCCGAGCTAGACCTGCCTTGTTTTTTCTTTAGTACGTATTCTTTTTTTTCCTGCTCTTTCTAGCCTGCCTGGCGATCGAGGTTTCTTATTTTTTTTTTTTCTTCTTTCTCTCTTTTGCCTGCTACTATTTATTCACTGGCGGCGCAGCAGAACAAGCCTTGTCGGCCATTTGTTTCACTCTCATCTCGGGTGGCTTGCAGTTAATCAATCACCTGCCAACCGTTACTATAATCAATTATTGCCAGCCCACTGTTGCAGGACGCACCCACACGCACCGTACTGTACTCAGCCCAGTACTTACTCATACATATCTGCAATCCCACGGCCGCTTAAGATCAGCCTGCCTGGCCTCTCTCTTCCGCTTCCGTCTCCTTCCCCTCTTCAACGACCTTCGAGTATTACCCTTTTGGGAACTCCAACCAAGTGAACGACCACTTTTTCTCTCGCTTCGATCCCCTGAACCTTCGTTTCTTCAACTTCAAACAAATCCCACCCGATCAATAAGACGTTGAATTTTCCAACTGAGGCGCCATGGCGTTGTCAACTCGCCTGCTCCAACTGCTTCTCTTATCCCTGATCGCCTTATCTGCGATTGCAGCCCCGGCCGCCGATCAGTCCGAATCCGACGCCCCATCGGTTGCCGACAGCATCGAAGAGACATCCCTCCACAAGGCTCTGCATCTGTTCCAGAGGTTCAGCCACGGCATCTTCCAGTCTGACGAGAAAGCTGCCGCAGCTCTCCAGCAGGAGGATCCGTCGTTGGCTGAACACTTGAACCTGGTCAAGCGAGCGGATGGCAACTCGACGGCTGCGGTAGAGACGACGAGCCAGGCCTCGGAGCCGGCAGCGACCACTTCTGCCGCCGCGGCAGCGACCACCGCTTCGCAGGCTGAGAGTTCCACCAGCAGTGCGCAACAGCCCACCACTGCTGCGGAAACTACCGCCGCTCCTACGACCACTGCTGCCCGCACGACCGCTGCGAGACCTACGACTAGCTCTAGCAGCAGTGAGTCCAGCTCTAGCAGCAGTGAGTCGAGCTCTAGTAGCAGTGAGTCTAGCTCCTCGTCTCCGTCCACGTCTTCTTCTTCCTCTTCTGCCTCTACGGCGACCACCTCGTCGACCTCTTCCTCCTCGTCGTCTGCCACGGCGACGTCGACCTCTACTACTACTACTTCTTCGTCCACTTCGTCTACATCTTCGTCCTCGTCCTCTTCTCACACCACCGCAGCTAGTACCACGATCCCCACCGTCGCGGCCACTACTACTACTACCTCTACTTCTGCTACTTCCACTACCACTAGTACCACTTCATCCAGCTCACATACTACCGCAGCTCACACGACCTCCACCACCTCAACAACATCCACCTCCTCGACCTCCTCGTCCTCCACTACATCCAGATCCACATCCACCACCTCGACCTCGACCTCCACCACCCTCGAAACCACCACCTCCACCACCTCCACCTCCTCCTCCTCAACCAAGGACTCCCAAACCACAGACGACAGCTCCACCACCAGCGCCAAGACCACCCCCTACACCTCCACCTACAAGCTGACCACCACGCTCCCCAACGGCCAGCAGAGCACCGTCACCGCCATCACCGTCATCCACCCGACCGAGACCGCCCACGAGGTCGCCACCGGCACCCGCGGATCCCCGAGTCTGCAGACCGACAACGGTGCCGCGACCGCGCACGGTCTGGGCCGGGAGCTGTTCGTGATGGTCGGTGGAGCGGCCGTGGTGGCTATGGCTCTGTAAAGACAAAAGCAAACCACCTCCCCTAAATCATCTGAATACTATATCTCTCCCAGCAAATGCATTTTCCGGCGTTTTTTTGTTTCTCTGCTAGCTTTTCAGCTGCCCCCATGATACCTCTCACCATGTTACGATCCTTTTGATGCAAAACGAAACACACACGTGAACCTGAACCTGAACCTGGCAAAGCATACATTACTTGTTTATTTAGCCTGGCGTATTCCCACATTTTGTCTCTCCTTTAGCGCATTCTGATTTCTGTTTTTACACCTGGGTTGGGGAGGAGAGGAGGGTTGAGGGGAGATGTTGTTCAATGCGTGTGCATACTTTAGACAGGTTGTCTTCGATCATTGATTTCAGGGGGTCGCTTCTGGTGGTGACTCCTTGATCACGGATCATTCGAACATAATTTGAGACTGTTTCGTTCTCTCAGTTGTTTCAGGCTATGGAAAATTGTAGTGCTTAGGTCGTGAAAAATGGGTATTCTGAACGTAACAACATGGCTCTAATGTGGTAACATGACTTGCCCCTACTTGCTTGCTGTCACTTTGCACGTGATGGGTAGGCTAGCTAGGTACCTACCTAGTAGCTAGCTCTGTACAAACCTACCCGATAGCAAACAACAGTATAGATAGGTGTAGATGTCGCTATAGACATGGTGATAATCCCCTCCCTCTTATCTGTTTGCGTCCCCTCACCCGGAACGGACACGGTTTGATAATCCACAAACGACGCGCCGCATCTCTTGTTGCATGATGCGATCATTCAACCTAGACTCTCACCTCCAGTCCAACGAGCATATACCCCAAACAACCTCCCTCAGTCCACACAAGTATATTGCCTACTTCGGCACCCACCGCTCCTCCTCCGTCCAGAACCGCACCACGCTCTCCCACGCGGGGATATCGCCGTCGCGCAGCAGGGCGGCGACGTCGACGTTGAGCGGCGATTCCGGGCGCGGATCCGTCAGCAGCTGGTGGATGGCGGTGAGGGTCGAGGAGAGGGTGTAGACGGGGCTCCAATGCTCGGTCGTCAGGAGGGTGAGGCAGATCTCGCCGGTGGTGAAGGAGATGTTGGGGTGGCTGATGCGGGTGGTGAAGCGGATGGTGGGCGGGGTAAGCGGGTAGGATGGGGGGATGGTAATGTGGAGGGACCAGAGGCCGCCTATTGAGATTCTTAGATTTTGCAAAGGGTGTGGGGGAGAGCTGAGTGAGGGCTGTCGGAAATGCGGAGGGGCGCGGGGGAGAGGGAGGAATGAGGGTTTGCTTACCTTCGTATGGAGTGCCCTTTACGCCTTTCAGGACGGCTTCCCAGTGGAGGAGATCATCCTCTTCGATGGGCCCGAGATGCAGAAGAGCTTCATTGGGGTTGTTGGTGTAGTCCTTCAGTTCCCGGAGGAGACGCTGGGTGGTGTTGTGCGTTGCCATTGTCTCAGCTTCTCATGTGCGGAACGAGCTGCTGCTGCTGGCTGCTGGCTGGCGTGGTTGGTGAGTGGCCGGAATGCGGTGGAATGCTCGGCGTCGCTGACTGAGCGTCGCTGACTGAGCGAGGGGTTTGCCCTTAGTGCGTGTGGAGGACGTGTGAAATTGACCGTGTTCTTTTTTGAAAGGGAAAACAAGTCTCTGCGATCGCTGCGTGTCTCTCAAAAATAGTCCCTCACCAACAGACACATTCCTCCAGGATGTGACACAGCGGGTGGCTGGCACTGCACTCAAATGGAGCTGAAGCGGAAAGAAAATACCGAGGCTCAAGTCGTGGGTCTTCCCCATTCAGTAGCGCCGGGTGCCAGTCTTCTTCCCGTGGTCTGGACTGGGCATTCCTTGGACTGATGGGGCCCTAACAAATTTTATTGATGCTTAGCCACCGTCTTTTCATGTGAAAACGAAAACGACATCCATCTTTCACCTTTCATCTTGATAACCAGCAGCGTTACATCCATGCGCACCTCTCGCACAGCCAAGGAGACGGCCAGAGTCGTTCAGGCCCTGTCGCCCCCTGGCCGTCGGCAAACACGCAGCTCATCGGCTCATGCCAGTGTGCTGCGCAGTTTTGCCTTCAACGGTGGCTCCAATGCATCTGCGTCTGCATCTGCATCTGTGCCTGCGTCTGCGGAGGCAGTGAGCGACGACGATGACACGTCGTCGCTGTCATCGGTTCCAACTGTCGATATCGAGGATATCTTGGAGCCTCCTGCCAAGCGGCGGAAGAGCGCGTTGAGCGCCCCTTCGGCCCGCGGCTCGCGGACTCGTTCTGCGCGCACGCCTGCAGATGCTACCCAGACATCCCTTAAAGTTGAAACCACTGTCAAAGAGGAGGTTTTTGAGAAGCCTGCGGCCAGATCCCGCCGCGTGCCTGCCCGGAAGGTCAAGGTCGAGGATGGCACCTACACGGTAGAGCCTCCGTCCAACTGGGAGACCATCTATACCACCGTGAAGAAGATGCGCGAGGACAATCCGACCGCCCCAGTCGACACTATGGGCTGCGCTGAGCTCTATTGGCGCGCGTCGTCGCCTCGAGATCGCCGCTTCCAGACCCTCATTGCTCTGATGCTGTCGTCGCAGACCAAGGATACGGTGACGGCCGTGGCCATGCAACGATTGCACACAGAGCTTGGGGATGGACCTCCAGTTGTCATCAAGGCCGAGCCCAACGACGACAACTACGATAGCAAGGCACTAGAGCCTATGCAGGACAGCACTCTGAACCTGGAGAATATCCTGGCCGTATCGCCGGAACGGTTGAACGAGCTGATTCGCACCGTGGGCTTCCATAACAACAAAACCAAGTATATCAAAGCCGCTGCCCTCATTCTCCGCGATCAGTATGACTCCGATATCCCGTCGACACCGACTGAGTTGATGAGCTTGCCGGGGGTCGGGCCGAAGATGGCATTCCTGTGTATGAGTGCTGCTTGGGGCAAGCACGAAGGCATTGGCGTTGACGTTCACGTGCACCGTATCACCAACCTCTGGGGATGGCACAAGACGAAGAATCCGGAGGAGACTCGTAAGGCTCTGGAATCGTGGCTGCCAAAGGACAAATGGCATGAGATTAACAAGTTGCTGGTTGGACTGGGGCAGACGGTCTGCTTACCTATCGGCCGGCGGTGCGGCGACTGTGACCTCGCAGGGACGAAGTTGTGCAAGAGCGAGATTCGAGGAATGGCTTCCAAAGTAAAGAAGACGACGGTATACAAGGCAGAAAGTGGTGATGCCCCGCAGCCGTTCAATAGTGACGATAGCGGGGGAAGTCCAAAGGTGAAGGTTGAGGTGGAGTGATGGATTGAATGCGGGTCTTTCCTTTTTCACCTTCTTCACTCGTCGTTGTTGAGGGGTTTCACGTTTGGACTGTTTGGACTGTTCTGTTGTTCTGTTGTTCTGCCCATCAAGTCCGACATCTCCCCATTGCTATCTATGTTGACTCTATCACGCAGTAGGAGGAGTTGACGTGACTTACCGTGTTTCCTCTTCGCGTCCGTTCTTCGCATTCTCTACACCACATCTTTGCCTCCCCCATACTTCGTCCTCCACCACCCAATTTCCCTCGCCCTTCAAACTCCATCTCGTATGGGCTTCCTCAAGTAGTTTCAGTCCTGCCTGGCAGTATCAGGGACACAATCCATCTCGACTGATAGAAATCATGGGTCCGTTGATGCCTCCATGGCCCCTCTTATCTACCAACCTAAAAGACTACTAACATTCTGGTTCTGAGTAGCTTCGATCGATGTTCCGGCCGCGGTTCTCCCTACCTTTGAGGATGCCTTCTTCACTTTCCTTGAACGTGGATGGATGCTTTCTGCGAACGATCCCGAGAAACAGGTTGCTCAAAGTGAGGTGGTCGTCCCGAAACCACGCATCACGTTCATGGAACTCCCGCACGTGGCTCGCGTCAAGATCCTCGAGTATGCTGGACTGCTGCGGAACTGTGTGATAAACATTCGATACGAGGCTGTACGCAGAAAGCACAATGGTGGTGTCTGTCTGAAAGGGGATCATCGTCATTATATTGCTCCAAGTCCAGGGATCTGGATAGAGCGCGACTGCAATCACCCGAAACTGCCTGTCGAGCTCTTCAGTATCTCTCGTGCTACTCGTGAAGAAGCCGGCGCAGTCTTCTTCTCCCGCAATCGGTTTAACGCACCCCTCTCCAGCAGAGCTGACTACAATTCCTTTGAATCCTCGTTTGAATGGGGACTCCACCGCCTGCGTTACTTGCACTTGGACTTGAGCCCGAGAGAACACCGCTACCTCAAGCTGGCCGGTGGAGTCCACAGGACGTCTCTACGGATCTGGATCAGCTTCTGCCTGCTGGCTCATTCTAAAATGCACGGCCTGAAGTATTTTAGTATGACATGCAAGGTGCGCGAGCTGGAGGTCGCCCAGAGACTCATGCGTGAGATGAATCCATTCCCAGTTCTGCTCCAGTGCGCGTTCCACTTTGGTCACAATTATGAGGAACACACTCAGAAGGTGATTCGTCGTGCTGCTTTGAGGGTGACGAATACTTTGGCAGTCAAGCCTCAGTTTCCGTACTTCCGTCTTCCCCGGGAGATACAGATCATGATTTTGGAGCTGCTCCTGGTCGACCATCCAGACCCATTCCTCCCAAGGGTGGAGAGCTTGAGAGGTGTCATCTCGCTCCAGGATCGTAAGAAAGCCATGCGACCCAGCAGCTTCCTGTCCATGAATTGCTGCCTGACCTGCTCTCCTGTTGGGGCGGTTTGTTTCTGCCGTGGCCGTCACACAGCTTTTTCGACCTCCTGCAGCTGCCTTGAGAGCCCGCTCAACTACTTCCTTGTCAGCCGAGACTTCTATCGGGATGCCCGCCAGATATACTACTCCCGTAACAAATTCGCATTCCTGGATGAAGACCCGGAGTTCATGCTGCAGTTCCTTCACAAGCTCCCGACCTCAACCACGGAGCTCATGCGGCACCTGATTCTCAAGTTTCCGTCCCACTACCGTGGTACTCCTCGCACAGGACCCCGCTCCGACGAATCGACCCTACTCTGGTGGTCGGTGCTGCGCCGCTTCATCCGCGAGCACTTCAAGATCCCGAACCTGTCATTGACCATTGTGGATATGGGCTGGAAAGGGATGGTTTCCGGTGAGCCCCGGCGCCGTTACCTGAAGAAGCTGCTAGATGGGATGCTCGAGCTTCGAGGGTTGCGTGACTACCGTCTGTATCTCTCCGAGAACCACGAACTGGCAAAGGACATGGAAATGCGGATGCTGGGGGAGATCGTATATCAGCGGGCTCGCGGAGTGGCGCCCTTCAGTGGTCCGAAGAACTCACAGCATGCGCATTGACAAATTGTCTTCAGTGGATATGACTTGATCTTACTTTTCTCTGTGTCTATTCTCTTCTTCCCTTGTTGGAACGCGGAGGGAAGGTGGCTGTCCATTATTCAGCACTTCGGAATATCTACTCTAGTTAATAAGTGGAGGTTGTCTGTAGCCAAAGGTACTTGTTCATAATAACAAATGAAAAAAAGGCTTTCCTTGCAACCAGCAAACATATCTTGACTTGCGATCCCTCGTAGCGTCACTGATGCCTGGACCACATCCAGAATAGAATTGAGTGGTCCCTTAGATTGCCCATGGCTGAGGTGGTTAAGACATACGGCTATGCTAATAGCATACAACCACTACCCTTGTGAACAAAGTGTCAACAAAGCACCTCCTACGCCTAAAGCTCACGCCTAAAGCTCTCATAGAAGGATCCTCACTAAATACAAAGACGCAAACACCCACAAATGAAGCGACTGAATCCAGCTTTCCCTCCCCCACTTCACTCCCACTACGACAGCTGTCCGAGAAAGTTGATGACTAATCGCTCCCCTCACGCGGTTTCCCCGCAGCCCGCAGCCCGATCTGGCAGCTCAGTGTTTGCATCATTCTTCAATTCAATCCTTTAGCACGCACTTCCTCCACTTTCTTGACCCAATTCCATAAATTCACTCACCAATTTGACCAGCAAGCCACCGCAACACACCTTGCTCAGAATTGAGCCCATCGCATCCGAAAAAAAAACCACAATCTCTTCCTCCCGCCCAAGAAAAACCAAGAAATTTTACCACCCCTCACCACAAAAGCCGCAGTGCACACGCCTACCTACCCCACCACAGCAAACAACCACACACTGACCCAGCTCAGCTCAGCTCACCACCACCTCTCAACCCTCTCAGACAAACGCAAACCGTACCCCCCTCCTCCAAAATGAAACCCCAATCATCGCCGATCCCCATCCCCGCCTTCGCAACCACCCAGCTCCACCACCTCAAAACCGAACACAGCCTCGAGATCGCCTCCTCCACCCTCTCCGCCGCCTCCGTCGCCGCCAGCCCCGCCACGCGCCGCACCCTCCAGGCCACGGGCCACGCGCTCACGGGCCTAGTGCTCTCGCAGACCCGCACGGGGTTGGGCGGGCGGTTGGTTGGGGAGTTTGTGCCGGATGCGGCGACTACGTCCTCTAACAGCTCCAAGGGAGGAGGGGAGGGTGGGAATAATGGGAAGGATGATGGGCGGTTACGGCTCCCTGCGCATGGCATTCGGGTCGGGGATGTAGTGAGATGTTTGGAGATTAGTAATTCTTCGTCGTCGGCGGGGGCGAAGAAGGGGAAGAAAGATGGTGGTGGTGGTGGTGGTGGTGGTGGTGGTGGCAGTAAGGCGCCGGAAGGGGTGGTCACCAGAGTTGGGGAGGGGGCGATCTGGGTTGCGTTTGGTCAGCAGGGGGCTGCTGCGTCGGCCGCGGGAAAGAAGGAGGAAGATGAGGGTGTGGAGGAGTTGTGGGGGAAGAGGGTTTGGTTGTATGTTTTTTCCCCCTTTTCTTTGTTGTGTGGTCGGAGGGAAAGGTGAAGATGATGAGGATTATGGGATCGTATGGCTGACTGACTGGTGATTGATTTTTATGCGGGGGGTAGTGTGAAGCTGGCGAATGATGTTACGTTTCGAAGGTAAGGAGATCTTCTTGGGTTATCTTGCTTGGTTTGAGGGAAGGGAGAAATGCTGACGCGATGACGGTGATGGTGATGATGTAGGATGAACCAGACGATGGATCGGATGGCCAAAATGCAGGAATCCGATCATACTCACTTCATGCGCGTCGCGTTCGGACATACCACCCCCCTCACACCCGACTACGATGTCTGCAAGGACATGGAGTTTACCGATCCTACGCTCAACGACTCCCAGAAAGAGGCGATCCGGTTCGCGCTGGCGTCGCGCGATATCGCCCTCATCCACGGTCCGCCGGGCACGGGAAAGACGCATACCCTGATCGAGTTGATCGTGCAGCTGGTGCAGCGGAAACAGCGCGTCTTGGTCTGCGGGCCCTCGAATATCTCGGTGGATAACATCGTCGAGCGACTGGTCCCCAAGAAGATTCCCGTGGTGCGCATCGGTCACCCCGCGCGACTGCTGCCGGCGGTGCTGGATCACTCGCTCGAAGTGTTGACGCAGACATCCGAGGCGGCCGGGATTGTGCGGGATGTGCGCCGCGAGATCGACCAGAAACAGGCCAGCATCCGAAAGACGCGGACGGGACGGGAGCGGCGCGCCATCTACGACGATTTGAAGGAGTTGCGGCGAGAGTACCGCGAGCGGGAAACGAAATGCGTGGCGGACTTGGTGCGGGAAAGCAGCGTCGTGCTGGCGACGTTGCATGGGGCGGGCGGGCATCAGTTGCGCGGGCAAAAATTCGATGTGGTCGTGATCGACGAGGCCAGCCAGGCCCTGGAGCCCCAATGCTGGATCCCGCTGCTGCCGGCCTCCAAGGTCATCTTGGCCGGCGACCATCTGCAGCTGCCGCCCACCGTCAAATCGACGCGCGAGCAAACAAAAACCAGCAGTGCGGAGGCGGGGGTGGATTTGTTGCCCGACGTTTCGTTGGAGACTACGCTGTTTGACCGGTTACTGGCCACGCATGGACCGGGGATCAAACGCATGCTCACCACCCAGTATCGTATGCATGAAACCATTATGCAATTCCCCTCGCAGGAGCTGTACGAGTCGAAATTGATAGCAGCTGACGCCGTGCGGGCGCGTCGGTTGGCGGACTTGCCATACGAAGTACAGACGACAGACGATACAATAGCACCCCTGGTCTTCTGGGACACCCAGGGCGGGGACTTCCCTGAGACGGCGGAGGAATCGGGGCTAGGTAAGTCAGAGAAACTATTGGGGGAAAGCAAGAGTAATCCGATGGAGGCATTGGTGGTAGGGCAGCACGTTGATGCCCTGGTGGCGGCTGGGGTGCAACCGAACGATATTGCAGTAATTACCCCGTACAACGGACAGCTCGCAGTGTTGTCGCAGATGCTCCGCGAGAAATACCCCGATCTAGAATTGGGCAGCGTCGACGGCTTCCAGGGGCGCGAAAAGGAGGCAGTAGTGGTCAGCCTGGTGCGCAGTAACGAGGCCCATGAAGTTGGATTTCTGGCCGAGAAGCGTCGGCTGAACGGTAAGATAAGTTCTAGATTAATTGGCGAAGGTCAGCACTGACTAGAGCGTACCAGTGGCCATGACGCGGCCGAAGCGACACTTATGCATCTGCGGTGATTCGGAGACGATCAGCCAGTAAGTCATTTGGGGGCGGTTGTTGGAATTTCGTGTGATTGCTGACGGACCCTAACTGCATTACAGAGGAAACGGGTTTTTGAAGCGCTGGATGGAATTTCTAGAAGAACAGGCCGATCTGCGCTATCCCGATGCAGGGACGTTCTTGTGAGAGGCCGCCCGCTGAAGATGAAGTCATAAAAACACTGCAACTGCATAATCCTCCGTAATTCGGCCTTGTGCAGCAGCTCCACTTGGCTGAAACAGACTAAATTCACCAATTCGCTCCGAGTGACAGCAAAAGTGGTCAGAGCACGCCCGCTTGGCATCCATCATTTGAGAATTGACTCCTCAATTCACCCACCATTAATCAATCGACCAACAACAACTAAAGTCTGACGGTTTCACCTTCGATTGTGTTGGCACGAGCCGAGGACGATGAATCGGTCGCGATCAGATCCTGCTGATCCTTCTTCACCTCATCATGCTCTTCTGTGCATCTTCTCTGCGTCCACAATACAGAGCCTTGTGTTTAGTCTTCAATCTTGTCAGGTTGGATACTAAAAATACCCCCCCTGAAACGTAAAAAAAGGCCCACTTGGGCGCATGCTTGCTTCTCTGCTCCTCTTCTGCCTGCACCACCACCACCACCACCACCTCCTCCTCCTCCTCCTTCTCTTCCTTCTTTCTTCTTTGCGTCCACTTTCTCTCCCTTCCAGTCTCTCCTTCCCCTCTCTTGTAGTTTGAATGTTTGGTTCGATCCACTGTCTCTCATTCCCATACTGCTTCCCCCACTTGATAGTCTTTCGCTCTCTACAAACAGACTTTATCTCGCGTCGCTCCTTCGTCTCACCATGATCTGAGCGTTTCGGCCGGATCTCCTGCTTCTCCCTGCTGACGGTGGCGCTCTCCCCCGCGGCCCTGTCCGGTCTGTGACTATATACCCGATCGTGTCTTTTCCGTCTGATCGATCATTTTTCTTCATCATCCCACGCGGCAATCCCGACATCCCGACATTTCCACGTGCCCGTGCATCTTATGTTCTCTTCTAGATGTCCAACTTGAGTTCGCATCGGAGCTCCCCTTCGCCAGATTCCGCCATGGCCGACACTTGGGATGACACCGCCCTACCTCCGATGAGTTCGAAACAACTCATCGTCAGCACTCGTCGCGCGCGCCCCGCCGAGACATCACTCTTGTCCAGCACGTTGCGCGGCCCTTCCCGCCAGGGAGCTGTTCCTGTCCCTGCCGAGCCCCCGACCGTGGTTGTGCGCGGTTCCAGTACCCATCGACGCACTGGCAGCACGTTGAAGACCGTCATGCGCAAGATCTTCACCCGCAAGACGCGCGGGGATGAAAGCGTGTCTCCGCCACCACGGGGAGGTAGCACTAGTCCGACTATGGAACGATGCTTGCCGTCCCAAGCTCTAACCTTCGGATCTCGACAACAACATCAACACTCCCCTGCACTGTTTACGCCCTCCAATGGCACGGTTACCTCATTCGCGGAAGCTCTGCAGAAGCTGGACTCGCATCCACGACGGCGTCGGGCCACGCTTCCCAGTCTGATCCTGTCGGATGATGGATCCCGCGGTGCGCTCGAAGCCGCCGTTCAGGGCCGTCCTGTGAGCAAGCGCGACAATAGTCCTCATGCTAACAGTGATCCCCTTGATGTCTGCCGTCGCCGGGAGCGCCAGCAGCTAAAGCGCCGGTCGCGGAGTGCTGCCGCCCTGCGCGGTCTGGCGCAGGAACACCACCATCTGATGTCGCCTATTCAATGGCGTCGGCGCAGTCTGGAGTCTTGCGCAGCGTCTACCGCCTATGGCGCACCCTCGGAGGTCGACCGTCCACCAACTCGAACTACTGTCGCCAGTGCGCCGGCGCTGCCCACCGAGACTTCGGTTCTGATGGAGGAACCAGCAGAGCCTGAAGACACTGAGCCCGAGGAGGCTGCTGTGGAACCAGAGGCGGAAGATGAGCGCGAGGCCGAGCCCGAGGATCCGATTCCAACTAATGTCGGCACCCTCGTCACTTCTATGCAACATGACGAGCACATCACGCTGGAGCAGCGGCTCAACATCCTGGAAGTCAAGATGATTGACCTCGAGTTCGCCATTGCTCGTCTGCAGACCGACCGCAGTGAAAGTCCCGCCGAATCAAGGCAGGCTGCATCACCCGTCAAGCGACATCGTCGCAAACAATCATCGGGGCCGAACAAGATGCCTCCGCCCATACCTACTCAAGACACAGTCCTCCCAGACCGCCCATCTAGCACAAGCACCCTTCGTCCGACCCAACTCCACCGCTCACGTACCTTACAAGCCCCCTCCTCGACATCCCTAACCGATCACAGCACCATCTCAGTCGAACAGTACAGCGCCTTGGTCATGCTACTGCGGCGCGAACAGACCGCCCGACGCAGCCTCGAGCAGCAGGTCGCCGGCCTTCGCGAGGATATGGAGCAGCTGACGCAGATGGCGCGTGACTCGATGGGGTTGGGCATGGGGCCGATCTACCCGATCCCGATCTCTGATCTACAGGATTTCCGACGTATGCGGCCAGGTGGCGGGCTGTCGTCGAGCGAATCTTCTCGGCCGGAGACAGTCGGTGTGCCGGGGGAAAGCGACTCGGAGTGGGAACGCAACGAGCTGTCCGGCAATAAACCGCTGCCGGTAAAACCGGCACCGGAGGTGATTTCGTCGCGATGGTCACCGGGTCGTCGAATGGAGCTGGGTGGGATGATATGATTGTGGTGGATTCTCCTCTTAATGACTTGTTATGCATAGTTTACTGTATATAGCCGGATTCTGACTTGACCGATCACAGGATGATTTGGAAAAGTTTATGACAGGATTACTTATTACCTAGTTAGCTTTAGTGTATATACTTTATTGATATATTGAACGGACTCAATTTGGAAGTAAGATAGTTGAGCTCAGAAACGTAGAACTTGAGAAGCTTGCTCAGTGTTTCTGTTGGTACGCAACTTAGCACTTGCCAGCGCAACTCAAGCCAAAAACAAGATACCAAGTAACAAAGACGTCTATTCTGTCCCTGTACCAGATGTATCCAAGAAATCGAATGCCTTTGTCTCTGTAGCATATTGTATGACCCTTTTGCATTTAATTCTTTGTACATTCATCCCCGCATCATACTTAGCACGTAGATCATTCAACATCGCACAGATCATCCGTAGATCCCTTCACCGGAAGGGCGACTTCCTGTATATCCGTAGCTAACAATGCCAACATGAATATCGAGGCCCTGTCCACAAAGCCCTTATATAGATCTTGCTCTGATCCATTCTCTGCAGAACATCCTATCTCGACAAGCACTCGGCCTCCCAACCACCTCCATCCAGCAAGCCACAATGCAGGAACCAAGTCCAGACCCGTTGCCGATGCCAGAGGGGGGCCATGAAGCACTCGACCTCCTCCTCCTCCTCCCACCTGCAATGCTAACCCTGGAGGATATCGATGCTCTACTCCCCCCAGCCCTAGCTCCGGACGAGGATCCATTCCCAGATGCATGGGATGCCGGTGCCATCCCAGCCATCACACTGGATCCTCCATCATCACCTACCCCACCCGCAATTCAACCCCCAATCCCAAACCCAGCAACCCCAGCAACCCCAGCAACCCCATCCACCCTCTTGCTACCCCCTCCCCGGCATCACCATCCCCATCCCCATCCCCCCCAAAGACCAAACCCTCCCATTCCCCAAACCCCAAGAATAACCCCCCTCCTAACCCCCACACTCCCCACAATAGTCACCCTCCCCTCCTCCCTTCCCCTCCCACCCAACCCGCAAGCCTCAAGGGTAACGACCTGGATCCGCACACTCACGCCCTACTTCCCCCCGGCCGCCGGCTTCACCATTTACCCGACGATCAAAGTCTGTCCGCGCACGCACGTCATGTACGATCTGGTGGTCGTGTACGCTCGCAAAACGGGGCCCTATCTGACCTCGGTGATGGGGTTCGATCGCCCGCCTGAGCCGGATGCGTGGGACCGTCGCGTGCAGGTGCTGCAGGATGAGTGGCGGCGCGGGGTGGTGCCGGGGATGCCGGTTTATGGGGCTGTTTGGGTGGGGGGCGAGGTTAGGTGGTTTTATGGGGGGTGTTGCTGAGAGGGAGAGGGAGGGGGGGGAGGATTTTAGGGATGGGGATGGGGATGGGAATGCTGGTGCTGGTGAGGATGGATCTGGATATCGAGAGGGGATTGGGAGGGAGTTATAGTGCTGCTGCTCTCCGTTAGATATTATGCAGGTTTTATATAATGGATGAACTAGAGCTTGTATGTTGATGGACTCTTTCTTCCACAGATCTTGTAGGATCTGTGTTGTTCTGGGGGAGACACTGTTTTATCTCGGTCTTGTGATGTATGGATGATGTAGCTTCTGACTGCTTGGAATTGAAATATATATGCTCAGCGGGTGTGAAGATAATCGGATTCCTTCATCCGTAGTTTGACAGGAGAAAACAACATTGAAGTTCTCTTGTCCCAGAAAGCTATAATCGATGTCGCCTCTGAAACAGCATCATGATTAGTCAATTGTCTTGGTTGTTAGTCGCTAAGAAGGGACCTAAAATAAGAGTTGGAGCTGGGCGAGGGGACGAGGAAGTGTCAGGGTGGAAAGCGACATGGATTTGGAGATGCAGAACACAAAAGGAAAAGGCGAGGCATGGCTAAATTCGATCTTCATTCTAGAAAAATACAATTTAATGCGCATATGGTATTATAGATCAAGAAAGAAAGGTACAATTCCTCTGCGTTGTCCTAGATAAGGATAACGCCTAATAGAGGAGGCCACGCACTTCTAGAGCAGCTGCTGATTTTATATACAACTTATACATCAAATCATTAATTTCCTACGGAAACTGTTAAATCGATGATTATTTATAGATAAAAGTATACAACTATCTAATCTGTAGAAAGAGGTGCTTTATAAAGCCTTACTTGCTTGTACGTGTGCTTGCTTGCAGAGGTGTTACGAGAGACCTTACTTACTCACCTACTTATGCATATACTGCGAAAAGCCTTATTCACATGCTGGAAGAGGCCTTTCTTGCTGGCTTGCACATATACTTGCTTGCAAGAGGTGCTGCGAAAGGCTTTATACATTTAGTAGCGCAGCTGATCACTCGTCCCCCGATGGCCAGTCCCTCGTAGGGCTCAGCACATACTAATGTGCTTCGCGATCACAGAAAAAAGCTCGCATCACCAGTATACATAATACGAACACGATTCACTGTATATCACAGCACTATTCCAGATAGACATCATATAGTACATGTCAACATGTAGACAGAAAACGACAGCAGTCAGCCAGTGGCATTGAACGCCAGGCAGCTGGGAACACAATGGTATCGAGAAACCAATATTCTATCAACATGAAAACCACGAAAAGGGTATAAAGCAAAGAGAGTCTAGGATCATCGCAGTAAAGGGCAAGGCTTGAGCGACGAAGAACGGCGGAAACCGTAAGGCGAGGTTCCATCCTCTCGAGTGAGAAAACTAGAAATTATGAATGTTGGCTGGAATAACGTCCATCAGTGTACTTAAAATCATCATATCATCATCAATTTGGTGGTGCGTCGTTCGGGGAATCGTCGAGAGCTGGGAAGGGCTCCAATGGCTCCATATGGCCCGTCCCCAGGCCCTGGAGGACGCAGCATCGGGATGGGCATGGGAGGAGCTTGGCTAGCAGAGGAGCCAGGACGAGGGCCAGGAGGCGGTCGGCCTCGACCGCGACCACCGTACCCCGGAGGTGGTCCATAGCCACGACCACCAGGGGGTCCCATCGGAGACATGGGCATGGGCGAGCGAGGGGGCCGAGGGGGAGGCATCGATGCAGCCGCTGCTTGACGAGCATCGCGCTCGCAGTAAACCTGACCATACCACTCAAAATAGTCCCCGTTCAGAGCAATGCCGCATGTGCGGCATTTGAGGCACTCGGGATGGAACTTCTGACGGTCGCCCGGACCGCGGCCGCGACGTTCGTCCGTCTCGAGATATTGCCCCTCAATCCCAGTGTGACATGTAGCGCAGAGGGAGCCGTTGCGTTCATGGTAATGCTGAGCGCAGAACGGACGGTCCTCGAGGACATAGAAATCCGCAGTCTGGAAAGGTGTCTTGCACTGAAAGCAGACAAAGCAGGCACGGTGGTACCGGCCGGTGAGACGGCCGTCGGCCGAGGACACGGACTTGCCCAAGATCATCTCACCGCAACCGCGACAAGGCCCCTTCGGGCGTGGAGACGGGCGAGGGGCCGGGGCCGGGGATGGGGCTGGTGCCGTCACAGAGCGGAGCAGAGTGGGTCGCTCGGGCTGATGATCGTCTGCTTTTCGTGGCAGTTTCTCCGACACGAGCGATAAGCTTCCCTGAGAGATGGCTGGGTCAGTCGGCGAATCCGGGCTGAACAGGTGCTCCGTAATGCGAGGAGGCTCGAGATCAATCGGACTTTCCGTGACAGGCTCGTCCAGCACGGGTTCCTTCGAGCGTGGGCCACCCTTGAGCTCTTCTACCACCGAGCCGAGGCGGCTGGGGTCCGAAGGTTGCCTCCGCGAGGAACTTGCGTCGGACGGTAGACTAGAGAAGGAAGTGCCGCTGCGAGTGTCAGATGGCGATGAATCCGACGACGTGATTGAGCTCTCGGCGGCATGATCCGGAACATCGAGCCCCAGAGCCCGGGCGAAGTTGGAAACAGAGATGTTGCTCTCGCTTGCGGAATCGGAATCTTTCCTTTGCTTGTTGCCTTCTTCTGGAGTACTTGCGGATTCAGCATCGGCCGGCTGCAGGTGTTCCAAAGTTACTGGTTTGAAAGCCTTGTACTCCACGCTGGACGGGGCGGCAGGAGATGCTGCTGGCTCGTCTGGAAGCTCAAAATCAACGGGGGCCTCGTTCGGACTCGGGGTAGGACTTTGGAAGAACAGCTCCGCGGACCCGCGGTTACTACTCAGTCTGTCAGAGCTACGATTTGTGTGAGACGATACTCGAAGCGACCCGGCCCCAACATGATCAATCTCAGCCTTGGCACTTGTTGGCCGGGCTGACACACCGAAATCAAATCCACTGTAGATTTCACCTCGTCCGTCCGGCTTCTCGGCAAGCTCGGCTCCCGAGAGTCGTCCTGGAAGTAGCAGATTCTGAGGTGCTGGGGGCGGCACCGGGGGTGCCTCTTCGTCAATAAACTGTAGGTGTTCGCGGGATACGCTGCCAAACGAGGGGCGCCGGCTGGACATGGAGGCCGATCGTTTGGAGGCCCGATGGTCGCTGTACCGCGTGCTGGCCACCGAGGTTCGATAGCTGCTTTTGCTATCAATCGATGCGCCATATCTGTGGGAGGCGCCGGAAGGAGGAGGGCCGTCTTTGGGTAGTGGAGGAGGTGGTATTTCGTTATCTGCCGGCAGTTCAACGGGTGCGTTCTGACTATCTCGACTCAAGCTGCTTGCATGACGTGCTGGCTGGAGAGGAGCAACCTTTCCTGCTCCCATCGCGTCTGGACCGACGTTTGGACGTCTATCCGACATCGATCGGGGCAGAGGAAATGAGGCAAATGCAGTTTCCATGTTGATTGAGTCTGGGGATTGTGGTTCTTCTGGCAGAGGTGAGGTCTGGCTACGTTGAAGCGGACGCAATGGCGAGCGTGGCCCGCCTGAAGTAGCGGTGGAGAGAGGGGAGGGGACGAGGAGGTCTTTGTTGTCTAGGGGACTGTGCGGGCGCAGGAACGGCCGATCTGCAAAGTGGTATCATTGATGAGAAAGTGGTGGTTTCGTCGTCAGGTCTGGAGGAACAACATACTGGCTACCAAAGGATCAATGCGTGGCGGAGGATTCATCCTCGCAGCTCTGGCAGCCCACGCATTGCCTGCTTTGGGTGGTGATCCAATGCTCGATTTCGAAGGTGGGCGAGGCGGTGATTGTGGGGAAACTGCCAGTTAAGAAGTTAAAAAGTGGTACATGACGCCGTAAGCAGGGGAGACTTCTACCTGGGTCTGATTTGGCACACACATGGTCTCCCATGGCGGAGATCTCAACATCGATCCCGCAATTGGAGCATTTGATCTTGGGCAAAAAGCCCATATCCATGCTGGGAGCCATGCTGGGCACGGTAATCTCACGGTTCTATGATACCAAAAGGCACACGCAACGTTGGCGAGTGGTTAGACCATTGGACTGACCAACGGAGAGACCGCTCCCAAACTGGAGAGAAATTGAGAGAAGTCGAATCAAAGACCCAAGGTGGTTCTTCACCCCGGAGACGTGATGGTGAATGGGTACGATAGGAGAGACGATCCGGAGAATGGGGGGGGGGGAATAAAGTCGCTGGGTTAGAGACGCATGGATACTGAGGAAGGAGCAGGAACACCAAAGGTAAGTTGGTCAGGAACCACTCATTGTCAACAAAAGAAGAGGAGAAGGGGGGGGGTTTGGGTGGGAAGGGCCCATCCAAAATACTAATAGTCGAACTAGTTTTGAGCTGGTCGGTTTGTCCAGTTCTTTTTTTCGTTAGACTATCTGGGATTTGGGGGGAGCGTCTCTGGTCTGGGTCTGGTTTGGATCTGGTTTGGACGGTTTGGTCCCGTCGCAGTCAGCCTAAGGAACCAACACTAGCCCGAGTTGGGACATTTAGGTGGATTTAGTTTGGGAGGTGGAATTGAAAGTTGATTGTCTTGTTTATTCTTTATTATTCTTTATTGTCCAGGACTTGGTGCTTTTGCCTTCTCCTGCAATCCTCGCAACGGACAAGACACAGAAAAAGGAAAGTATCTCCAAATGAAGCCTCGTGTGGGTTCTTAGGGAAGGAATTTCCTGTCAAGATCCACGAACCCTGCCCCATCCAGTATACGGTGATTGGCCCTCACATCCAACATTGCGTTCTACATGACTCTCACAGACTCTACTCTCGGACTGTACTGTACACAGACTGTGCACAACTATCATATTTGCTAGCCACTATAGTGAGGCTGGTGGTACACTCGTTGCTTCCATGGCCATTCTGGCTCGGTCTGGATCATTGCAACCACGCAATCCACCATACTCCGGAGTACAACTATCTCTAATAGTCCTGACTAGATATATGTACTGTGGTGACTCCCAGTATCAGGAGACTGACTATGTTCGGTAGGCTATCTCCATCAGTGTTTGACGACTTATTTTTAAATATCTAATCATCATCAATTCTCTCCGTGTTACCCCTGATTGTCCAAACACCCCCCCCTCCCCTCCAATCACGAACACAATATAATTCCAGGGGAATTCTTGAGTTTTCTAGAGGCAAAACTGGTTCCGATTATAGTGAGCGATCAGTCCGTCATCTTCGCCCCCCCTGAACCAGTCATCCTCCACTGCCGATCGTGGCTCAGGGGTTATGCACACCCCATGGTCTGATGCAAAGGGTCCATTACACGGTTAGTTATCTTCCTCTTCTGCTTCCTGGTCTCTTATGTTCTGCAACAACTAGCCCCATTCCTTCCACCCACCCACCTACTTCAAGACCCAAAAGCCTTGTGGTTTCATAATCATGGGTCACGGGGAACGCTGCCTCTTTGATCCTGACTTGCAGCTTGTGCGTTTCGGTGCACGAGCCTCCCTCTCATGACGCTGGGCTCAGTTTCCAAGTGAGCTCATTGGGATCTATGCCAATCATTAAAGTTCGTGCGATTGTCCATTCCCGATCCTAATGGAGTTTCTACTCTCAGGACTGCATCCTTGCTTTCGGCTGTCTGGCTCGTAACAACCGAACAACTACCCCCCCGATGGATATGATGGGTGAACCCCGCAAGGACAGGCAGATCCCATGCGCAAACCATAAATGTCGTTAATTCCCGACCGTCGCGAATGCAAGGGGAGACCAGGTTTGGGGCAGTGGACCGGGAGCCGGGAGGTCACGAAACGGAAAATGCTGACTGTCAACCCTTGGTAGGCCGCCGCCGATCTTTTGTGACAGACAATGCTTGTCGCGCGAACGGGCAGAGGATATCTTTGGCAACAAGCGGCAGGTGGTCCATCAAGCGAGTCGGCACTAGTGTCTGACGGTCATTCTCAGTTGAAGGTGCTGCTATCCCGTCTTGCGGCGCAGATCAACAGTGAGCCAGGTTGATCCTAGGCCTTTGAGGCCACAACAAGCGGTAACCACCCCGTCCCATGGTTCGTGTCGACGGCAGTGAATGCGGTGGTCGGCAATTGCACATCACGCTCAACTTTGAGTCTTCCAGTTTTATGGCAAGTGATGCTGCTCATGAGTCAGTCAACTGCGTGTCATCGTCAATGGCTGGAATGTGTGACCGTGAGGCGTACACAGCGTGCGGGTAGATGCTGACTGATTGACCATTAACTCACCTTTGGGGATGCTGGCACCCTGGACGTCTATGCCTGCACACAAGCGAAGGACCCGGGACCGGACTCCGGCGTGTGCCGTCTCATTCTATCTAGCGCCGAACCAGTCTAAAAAGGTCGCTATAGTGCGTAGAGGGTAGCATCTTTCGTATACAGACTTCGACTAAACAAAAAGCCTCAATTGGGGGCCAACGGCTGTGCCGTGTCTGGCTATCGACGGAAGAACCAACAAGTGAGATCACATCGTTGTGCGGGAAAAGAAACCCTGGTTGCAACTACTGCAGCCCGGTTCCTCCAGCCGAGAGAAAGGTCAGCGCCGGGCTTGAGATGGTGGATGGTTAATTGGTGGAGGATGCTGAGAGAAAAGCCGCCTCCCATGTAGGCAAAGATTGGCAGCCTCAGGCACCAAATCTTGTGGTGCCTGAAAGCCCGCAGCAGGGAGTGGTCACCTGACATATCCCCCCCCCCAACCATCCCTTGTTCGTCCAGCACCAGATGACTAGCACAAACCCTACATGAACTAATTTAGAGGGCGGTCGGGGGTACGTACGACTGATGTCGTGTCCCAACCTCCAAGAACTCGCAGGCAGGCAGCATAATTCCAAGTGCGCGGTGCCGGGTGCTAAGCGAGGCGATCAGGCAATAAGAGAGGAGCAGAGCGCTCCGCAGCCTCCGCAAACAGCATTACCGATGCATAAATTCAGGGGCCGAGTTGGCAACCATGGAACTTCTGCCGAGCTGGCTGTTGCTCACCGCAACATTGCGTCTTCCCTCAAAAGACTGGCTTGCAGCAGCATGGCTTGGTACTGATTCAGGGTTATGACTGCGTGATGCTCCAGGCTCAATTGTTCAAACCGAAGTTGCATGATTCTCCAGGAACTTGAATGCAGAAAGTCAGGAGGTTTTCGGTTTCTAACTGAGTATGTCGATGAACTGTGGGCGAAGCGGAGCCCCGCGGGTACCTGCCATCCCATGGTCCACTATGCCTACTGCTGGGAAGTGATGGAGTCCAGCCCTGGCCACTTGTCCTTGTTCAGTCGCCTCGGCGGAAATGGGCGCGAGTCCGGCGGTCTCAGGGGTAGCATACCGGACTGATTGAGATTTATGGTTGAGGAGCACGTGTATGCAGATAGCATGGGCAGATAGACCACGATCTATATGCAGTACACAGTCAATCAAGGAGTATATTTCAGTCATCACTACACTTAAAGTGTCTACATAACGCACAATTCATAACTCTGACGATCCAAATCATCCATGAAAAATCCACACCTTCAGAAAATCGGTCCAACAGCTGTCTCGCAGGGAGGTTGGTCTCCGCGGGGTTGGTTCACCGCAATCTCTGGGAGGAAATTCTCCTGTCCCAGGCTGCCAGCACATCAAGAATAAGTCACCACGGAGAAATTCAATTCAATTAAGCATACTCGCCTGAATTGGTCCGGTAGATACTCGTAGTTCGAAGATTGGACAACTAGCGCGAGCAGTAGTGGGTATGAGGGTCGCTTCCCCGAACTTGTTGAGACGGAGCTGGACGGGCGGACGATTGCGGACTCGCCCAGCGGGAGCCGAGCTGCTCCGTCCGTACCTGGTCGTCTTATAAGAAGGAACCCCAGAGCAACTCCCCTCCAAAGCTTCTCTTTCCCTTTTTCTTTTCCACCCACCGTCATCAAACCTCCAAGTCTTCGTTTCGTAAACCAACTTCCAAAGTTCAACCTTTCTTCGATCACACTCTGCCCGAGGCGTGATCTCATACCACCGTCAAAATTTTCTCCACACTTCTTAACTCGTGAGTGCCCGCGCCCCACCCCCGGATTGCTGTCAACGGGCAGCAGCATCGTGTTGCCCGGAACAGCAATTGGACCTTCCCTTGGAGCAATTCGCGTCCACCATCACTTTTCCAAGTTCAGAGCTAACGGTTCTCTTTCTAGACGGCACCACCCGTTCAACGGCCGGCGCTCATCCAACCGTGGTGGAGCATCGGACTGCGCATATCACATTCAATAAACGCTTAATCTGCCAATCTTAACCACTCTCTATTCCGAAACGCTTCCGATCCTCTGTCAATACAATGGCTCCCCACGCTAGTTCGGATGTTGTTGCCAATGGCGCCGTGAACGGGTCTGCTCGTACCGCTCCTTTGTTTACCGTCAACTCGCCCAACGTCGTGTACACCGATTCCGAGATCAAAAGTCAGTATGTGTACCACACCACCGAGGTCACCCGCTCGGCCGACAACAAGCTGGTGGCCACTCCCAAGGCTACCAACTACCACTTCAAGGTCGACCGCAAGGTGGGCAAAGTCGGTGTGATGATGGTCGGTTGGGGTGGAAACAACGGTTCCACCGTGACTGCCGGTCTCATTGCCAACCGCCGCGGTCTCAGCTGGGAGACCCGCGAGGGCATGCGTGCCTCCAACTACTATGGGTCTGTGGTGATGGGATCGACCATCAAGCTGGGCACCGATGCCAAGACGGGCGAGGAGATCAACATCCCTTTCCACGACATGCTGCCCATGGTGCACCCCAATGACCTGGTCGTTGGTGGTTGGGACATCAGCAGCATGAACCTGGCGGACGCGATGGACCGGGCCCAGGTCCTTGAGCCTGGTCTCAAGCAGCTGGTGCGCAAGGAGATGGCCGAGATGAAGCCCTTGCCCAGTATCTACTACCCGGATTTCATTGCTGCCAACCAGGAAGACCGGGCGGATAACGTGCTGGAGGGATCCAAGGCCTGCTGGGCTCACGTGGAGCAGATCCAGAAGGACATGCGTGAGTTCAAGGCCCAGAACGGTCTCGACAAGGTCGTGGTCATGTGGACTGCCAACACTGAGCGGTATGCCGACATTGTGCCGGGCGTCAATGACACCGCGGACAACCTGCTGGCAGCCATCAAGGATGGACACCTTGAGGTCTCTCCTTCGACTGTCTTTGCCGTTGCTTGTATCCTGGACAATGTTCCCTTCATCAACGGTTCTCCTCAGAACACCTTCGTTCCCGGAGCTCTTCAGCTGGCGGAGAAGTACGGAGCGTTCATTGGCGGTGACGACTTCAAGTCTGGCCAGACGAAGATGAAGAGTGCCCTTGTTGACTTCCTGATCAACGCGGGTATCAAGCTCACCTCGATTGCCAGCTACAACCACCTGGGCAACAACGACGGCAAGAACCTGAGCTCGCAGAAGCAGTTCCGCTCCAAGGAGATCTCCAAGTCGAACGTGGTGGACGACATGGTCGCTGCCAACAGGATCTTGTATGCGGAGGATGAGCACCCCGACCACACCGTTGTGATCAAGTACATGCCGGCTGTTGGCGACAACAAGCGTGCGTTGGATGAGTACTACGCGGAGATCTTCATGGGAGGCCACCAGACGATCAGTCTGTTCAACATCTGCGAGGACTCGCTGTTGGCGTCTCCTCTGATCATCGATCTGGTGTTGGTGGCGGAGATGATGACCCGCATCAGCTGGAAGGCGGACGAGGCTGAGGAGTACCGTGGGTTCCACAGCGTGCTCAGCGTGCTGAGCTACATGCTCAAGGCGCCTTTGACGCCCCCTGGCACTCCGGTGGTCAACTCTCTGGCCAAGCAGCGCAACGCCTTGACCAACATCTTCCGGGCGTGTGTTGG
The DNA here is from genome assembly GCF_001890905.1 of Aspergillus aculeatus ATCC 16872. Lineage (NCBI taxonomy): Eukaryota > Fungi > Ascomycota > Eurotiomycetes > Eurotiales > Aspergillaceae > Aspergillus > Aspergillus aculeatus. Next base: position 827,138 of record NW_017962990.1, read on the forward strand.
CCTGCAGCCTGAGTCTGAGATGACTCTTGAGCACAAGCTTCTGTAGGGGCAGTATCTATACTTGCCACTACCATTCATAGCTCATCACTTCAACCAACTTTAGTCACTCATTAATACATTGATATGCACTGCTTCCACCCAACTTTGATCGCTGATTGATAAATTGATATGCATTGTCTTCTCCATAAACATCATCCTAATTCACCCCCTCCTTCCTCTCGCCCACATCCGTATACGCATTCAGCGCCAGCTGGCCCCCCAGATGAGCATACAGCACATTCCCCGTAATCTTTCCCTTGCGAATCAAATCCACCATCCCGGCGAAACTCTTCCCTTCGTACACCGGATCGGTGATAAACGCCTCCATGCGGGCCGCATACTCAATGGCCTCCCAGGTCTGCCGGTCAGGCACGCCATACAACCCGGCATGATAATCCTCGACCAGAACCACATCCTCCTCGGCGATATCCTCCTCCGTCAACCCGATCTGCGTCGCAGTCACCCTCGCGATCCGTAACACCTGGGCGCGCGTCTCCTCCGGCTTCGCACTCGCATCAATGCCGACCACCCTCCTCTTCTTCGCCCCGCCTTCCCCCTCGGGATCCAACTTCTCCAGCAGTTTAAAACCAGCAATCATCCCCCCCAACGTCCCCCCCGTCACCGCACAAACCACCACCGTATCGAACCGTTCCCCAGCCGGCAGCACCGCCCCCGAAGCTTCTTGGTGCTTCACCTCCCACGCCCACCGCGCAAACCCCACCCCGCCAAGCGGATGATCCGAGCCCCCCGCCGGAATATAGTACGGGACTTCCCCGTTCCCCCGACATTCCTCCTCCAGCGCGCGCAGCGTCTCCTTCTCCCCGATCCCGAACTCGGTCGGCAAGTGGATGCGCACGTCCGCCCCCATGAGCCGTGAGAGTTGCAGGTTGCCCACTTTGTCGTACACGCTGCTGTGCGCCGTGTAATCGGGGACCCAGTTCTCTTGGACCAGGCGGCAGTTCAGGCCGAGGGACGCGGCGCAGGCGGCGACTTGCCGCGTGTGGTTGGACTGCAGGCCGCCGATGGAGATTAGGGTTGTTGCCTTGCGCCATTCGGAGGAGGTGGAAGGGGAGGGGGTTTGGGGGGACGGGGGCGGCAGCACGGCGGGCGCGAGGATGTACTCCAGTTTCCGGGTTTTGTTGCCCCCGTAGGCCAGGTGCGAGGAGAGGTCGTCGCGTTTGGCGTAGATGCGGACGGGGTTGGTGGGGGTGCTGAGGTCGGCGGTTATGCGGGGGAGGGGGTGGATGGGGGAGGGGCCTAGGGTTAGGGCGAGGCGGGGGATCGAGGAGAAGGGGGCGGGGAGGGGGATTGGGGTCTGTGGCTGCCGCGGGGGTCATTTTGGTTCTTTGGTGAGTGATGTTGAGGGGCCTCGTGTGTCAATTGGTGGGGTGGTGGGTTTGGGAGAGTGTGTTGGGTCTGGTGTTTGTGTTTGTGGATGTGTTGGTGCTGGTGCTGGTGCTGGTTATATAGCTGGTTGGAGGTTGGTGCACTCCGTCATCGGAGACACTATTGCGTTGTCTACAGTTATCTGCGTACTCTAACTCCACCCCTCTTCTTCCCCTCATTGCTGCCGTGGGCGGGTACTGTCGGATACGGTCTATGCAGGGGGCATCGGAAGTTGGCCGACTTTCGTCTTGATAGAGGGGGTTTGTTATCTGGGTGTGGGGGGATAGGAGATAATGGGTGCGTTTGGAGATAGATAGGGGTGGAGATTTGTGGTAGATATATGATATCTGGGATTGAGTCCGTTGTGCTCTGGCCCGGGAAGAAGATACTTTCTTTGCTTGGACGGTGGTGTGTTCTTCTATTGTTGGTAGCATGGTCTTATATCTCTGGCGGGGTACAGACTGATCTTCAATTTGCTGCTTGTCTACCAGGTCCTCATGAGGACCTTGCGGAACAGCTTTACATATATACAGCACAGCCAGAAGTAGAGCCAGTCGGCGCATTGATAGATTCGGTAATTCATTTGGTAGTCAACATTCAACTTCAATTTCAGTCATAACTTTTCATCTACGACATATCAACCACACAGCGAACGCAGTCGCCCTGCTTCATCTGCTCAAATGCAGTGTTGATGTCCGCCAACTTCTCCCGGTGCGTGATGAACTCGTCCACCTTCAGCTGGCCGTTCAGGTAGTCGTCAACCAGGCCAGGCAGCTGCGTGCGGCCCTTGATACCACCGAAGGCACATCCCTTCCACACACGGCCGGTAACCAGCTGGAATGCTGCACGAGGTTAGCTCATCGCTCTCGACACACAAATACAGAAAGACTTACGGCGGGTGGAGATCTCCTGGCCGGCAGCAGCAACACCAATCACAATGCTCTGGCCCCATCCCTTGTGGCACGCCTCCAGGGCCGCGCGCATGACCCCGACATTACCCGTGCAGTCAAAGGTGTAGTCGCAGCCGCCGTCGGTCATCTCGATCAGCTGCTCCTGGATCGTCTTGCCGCTGAGCTTGGTGGGGTTGACGAAGTCGGTGGCGCCGAACTTGCGGGCCCACGCCTCCTTGCCGTCGTTGACGTCCACGACGATGATCTTGCCGGCCTTGTTCTTGACCGCGCCCTGGATCACCGACAGACCGACGCAGCCCGCGCCGAACACGGCGATGTTGGAGCCCTCCTCGACCTTGGCGGTCTCGACGGCGGCGCCGTATCCGGTGGTGATACCGCAGCCCAGCAGGCACGAGCGGTCGGTGGGGATCTTGGGCGTGACGGCCACCACGGAGATGTCGGCCACCACGGTGTACTGCGAGAAGGTCGAGGTGCCCATGAAGTGCAGGAGGTCCTTGCCGCGCGCCTTGAAGCGCGAGGTGCCGTCGGGCATGACGCCCTTGCCCTGGGTGGCGCGGATCTTACCGCAGAGGTTGGTCTTGCCGGACTTGCAGAACTTGCACTCCCGGCACTCGGGGGTGCTGACTCGGTGGTCAGATCGAGCTTGAGTTGCGGAGACAGAGAAACTCACTAAAGAGCAATGACATAATCACCGGGCTTCACGGAGGTGACGCCCTCGCCGACGGACTCGACGATACCAGCACCCTCGTGACCCAGGACGACGGGGAAAGCACCCTCCGGGTCCTTTCCGGAGAGAGTGTAGGCATCTGACGGGGGTCAGTTGGAAAGAAGCAGATCACCGCAGTAGATATGATACGGACCTGTGTGGCAGACACCGGTGTGGTGGATCTGGATGCGGACCTCGTGGGCCTTGGGAGGTGCGACCTCGATGTCCTCGATGGAGAGGGGCTCTCCGGCGCCCCAGGCGACAGCAGCCTAGATTTTTCAAATCAAATCAATTGGATTGTGCTATTTGGGTCCCGTTAGAACGAAGCTGCTCACCTTGCAGGTGATGGTCTAGAGAAGACAAGTTAGCGAGAGAACGCGGGTGACACCAAGCTATGGAGGGGTAGCTCACCTTGCCTACGGTGTCAGCCATTGTGATGACGATGGGTAACAGGTCAAAGATGATAGCTTAGACGGACCCAAGGGAAGGCAGGTGGGGGGAGGATATAAGAAAGAAAAGAGAGATGATGGAAGATGAAAAGAACGCGGTGGAAAGTAAAGCGGTCCGGGCGGGAATAAATTGCTCGAACCGGACAGGGAGAAGTGGAGTGGAGTTTGCCGATGAGGGGGAGGGGAGGGGATGAGAAGAGGAGGAGAGAAGAGAAGAGGAGAAGGCGTGAGGGGCACGGTATTTACTATACGTACAATTTACTCAATACCTGCAAAACACTCAAGGCTATAGCTTCGGAGGAGCATCCGAGGCGGAGGATAAGAGGAGCAGTGAAGCCGATAGTGAGTTGCAACAGCATGCATAGCCACGGAATGCCCCTCATTCATTCTCTCCGCATCATCGCATCATTCAATCATACTTTTCTAAGGTTCACAGCAGATGCAGTATGGCATTAGTCAGGCTGGTCATGCTGTAACTAACTGACTAAACCATGCAAACACGTCAAATGTACTCAGTACCATGTAAGCTCCGTCCCCACTCCGTCCCCACCACCTCTTATCACTTGAGATTCTTGAGTCATCTTAGTGTGGATTCACAGAAAGGGCAATAATTTCCGGCCGCTTGGCATTGTGCCCGATTCCTTCGTCGCCGCCAATACTAGGAGGTACCTATCGCCCTTATCGATTATCGTCCAGAGAGATACAATTATCGGCGAAGTCTCGGCCTATCTCCAAAAGACACCCAATTGAGACATTTTCCTTTCGTGGTGCGAAAGATTGCTCTCGAGTACTACTTTATCATCCGGGACTGTGCTCAATGTACGGGATGGGTCGCTCTCGTCGACTCGATGTCGGCTGCTCCACCGCTTTCTGATTTGGGGGCAGCAAGGCAGGTCGGTCGTTCGTCGGGGTGAGTTTGGTTTGCGTGGTAGGTTAGGGGTCGATGGCACATACGAGCTTGTACTCATGATCCGGACATACTTTGAAAGCTCTGTTCGAATTTAATTTAGCTGACGACAATGTAGCAAAGCAAGCATCTGATTGTATACGTATACGTCTCTCGACCCCTCAGGAACAATGTCTTGGACCTGCGCAGCAACCAAATGATTGAGGAATGACGGGACGACATACGAGGGAACTACGAATTGACCGAAAAGAGCTTCGTGAGTTGAGCCTACGTGTACAACGCCTGCTCCATCGAAACCGGAGGCTTGTTTTGGTAGGATGATCTAAGGTGATCTGGTGTGCAGCCTCGACAAAATCCAATTCACGAGGCTTTTATCCTCCTACCATCGTGTGCCGCATGGCTAATCCGATCCGAGTTTGGTGCGCACTCAAGCAAGAGCTCAGACTACACTGTACGCCGGCTCGTACCACGCATCTCAAGCACTGGTCGTACCAACAGCATTCCCGAAACAACAGATATCTTCGGAAACCAGGAGCTCGTCGTTGAATTCTAAGATTTTATACACAGTTCGCCAAACCGAATGCAAGAACTACCCAGCAAGACAGTATCATACACAGCACCAGTTTACCGACCCGGCATCTGGCCCTGCTGCATCATGGCCGCGTTCTGCTCCTGGAACCGCTCGTTCAACCGGGCCGAACCCTTCATGTACTTGTCAACGCAGCGCATCACGCAGCTCTCCTCACGGTTGATCAGGGACTTGGTGGTGAAGTCGTTGACGCAGTCGTCGAAGCACTTCTGCACGAGCTTGGAGTACATCTGGAAGGACCGGCAGGGTCAGTAAATGCGTGGAAAGCGGTAGCTAGGGATGGATTTATCGTATTTATCGTAGGCAGTGGTAGAGCTTGTCACAGTCACAGGGCAAACTGAGAGGGGAATCGAATCGGAAACAGCCTTGGGATAAGATAGGCACGTACAGTCATAAACTCCTTCAGCTGCTTTCTCTCCATGCGGGCGGCGAGCTCGCGCTGTTCCGAGGCATTGAGTCTGGGCTGGTCAGCAGATAATCTTGTGGGAAGAACATTTTCGAAGTCGCGAATGCATGTCGTGACACGTACCCGTCCATGGTGATATAAGTTGGGTTAAATGGGGTAAATTTTCGGAAAATCAGGGAGTGCACACAGCAATCAACTTTGATAGTTCTCGATGACGACCAGCTCCGGAGCTTCACAGCGGACCGCAGGCTCTGCGGCGATCACGTGCAGTCACTTGAGCAAGCATCACGTGAAGCTGGCTCTCTCCCTTGGATCACGTGAGGTGACCATGTCTGACTCAGCTGAAATCCGGAACCTCTCGGTTCCGTCGGTTGCTCCATCGAGCAGGACCCGAGGCGACGAGACGCTACTCCGTACAAGACGAGACAGCCGTCAGCCCTTTGCGGCAGAGTTAAAAAAAGCACACGCCCAGCTAGGGGAGTCCTGGACCCCGACTGTCTGGCTGGCTCCGAGAACCATGGTTGGGACTATCACCACCTTGGGATCTGGACGACGGTCGATGCTAAGTCATTTGGGAATGAAAGGGAAATATCCTCTTCCCCTGGCCCGTACGAAACTCTACTGCCTCAGTCGACCCAATCCTTTTCTCCCCTCCCTCTCCCAGGTCTACAATACAATCCGTGCGTGTCCTTCTCAATTCCAGGATCGGCAGTGGCATGACCAGACAATAAAGAGGGGGTCAGAAGAAGATCTTATTGTTTTCCACCAACACTTGCGATCCTGCTGAATCATCCGTCCGCCTAGGTCCAGTGTCGGGCCGTTTGGGATGACAGCCACCTAACTTTGGGGTGCATAGTACGGAGTATACAGTACAGAGTAAGCCAGTTGCTGATCGGGTGAACCGCGGTAAAGTTCGTCATGGAGTGGTCCTCTTCTGTTTCTGTGGGAGGGGCAAGAAAGGGAAAATGAAGGGGACGGAGCAGTGACGGAGCCATTCAACTACCGCATGTATTAACTACGTACTACTACCAAGGGTTGCATCTGCTGACAGGCAGACCGACAGGCACCACGATCCTGGCCCATTCATATTTTTAGGACACGCTCTGGAGGCCTAGAAGACACCAAGTAGGAGACGGAGAGAACAAGAATGGGGCTTTTCCCTTTTTCCCCTTCTTTTCTCTTGCGTGGCTCTTACCGAGAAATGTATCAACCTGGCCCAGACCGTTTCACACTGAACAAACAGTTGGTCATCTTCATTCTTGCTTCTCGTGGAGTCAACTGCGAACTGCATCAGTCATCCACCGAGTCTGGTGTTTTTCTTCACCACGTAGGACTAGACTAGACTCAATACGTAGGCCATGATGGGGGGCCTTTCTAGTGGGCTTGACTAGACTGCTTAGACTAGCAGTTTAGGTGGATTGAGTGTCTCACTCTGTTGGGCCTCCTGTTAGTGGCTCGATCTGCAGTAGTTAGCAGCAGATTAATCCAACCGTCGTAACGGAATGATTGAAGAACCGCCTAGTAGACTGACTAGATCCAGGGCCAGAACCGTCGGATCAGGTAGACGGGAGAAAAAAAGGGAAAAGGAAAGGGAAAGGGCCCTTCTTTTTCCCTTTTGCTTCTGTCGTTTCGTGCCAGAAACCCTGGATCCCTGGAACTGGTTCGAGGAGACATCCATCCGAAGTGGGTTCGAATGATAATCATCGACATCTTTTCGATGCACCGCTCCGGAAGATTAATAAGATTAATAAGATGGAGAATTATTGACATTTAATCTTTTTCCTTCCTCCCTCGTTTTTGATAATTGATAGTCTTAAGTCTACGGTACGGTGCTATGTACAGTACTTAGACCAAGTAACTAACTAATCTATACTCAATCGCATACACACGCACTCTCTCTTCCAATTTACATACCTCAAATCCGATAGGCGATCAATGCTAAAGAGAGGGGCGGGCATCAACAGCAATCGATGACTGGTTCTTGATTATTATTGTTCCCCATCCTTTACCTTTTGACTTACTCTCCTTCTGTCAAAATTGTCAATTCTCTTTCGCTCTCCCTTCCTCCGGTCCCGCCCTCCAAATTATCATTCCCCATCAATTGACTGACGTCCATCAATCAACAACCAACAATCAATCATTCATCCATTCTCCAATTTCCTCTCCCCATCCAGCACCATCATCAATCCAGTCCAGTACCAGACTCGTGTGTCCGTCTTTGGTCTTTGACGATCTCTTCTGGACCAGTCTCCTTCCTCTGTTTGCCCCCCTTTTGCCGATGATGGTCATTGGCTCTTCATCCCCGGATCGACCAGCACGCACACCTCCTTTGCACCCTGTCGGAGGGTCCAAAAGTCAGCCCTCTCTCTGTCAGTCCACTCTTGAAGTGGATTGTGTGTGCGTGGTCTGCTAGTGATTGGGAACGAGTGAGCGAGCGAACGAACGAGTGAGAGTGTGGGTGTGTGCAAAACTGACGACGACAACGTCGAGTGTGATAATCTTCCCTCTTTTTATCACTTACAGTACCTCTCTCTACCTACCTCCTTTCTCTTTTACCTCTAAAAGAAAAAGAACAACAAAAAAAAAAAAGCCCAGCTCCAACAGCGACCACTCTCCCAAAATTCCAACACCTGATAGGGTTGTGCAGCTCTTTCGTCCCCGTGCCTATCGAGAAATCGATTGATTCGCTTTTGTGGCTTCCCTCTCTTACTTACTACCTGACTGTGACGCTCTGGCTCCCCTTTCATCCCGCCCGCCCATCTATCATCCCTGCCTGTTCGTCTCCCTTTCTTCCTCTTCTTCTTCTTCTTCTTCCTCCTCCTGAATTCTTTTCTCTCCCTTCTATCCACCCTCTCACATTCTCCCTCCCCCGTTTCTCTCTTTCTCGTTTCCCTTCCCCTCGATCGCCCTACACCGTTCGAGACGCACTTGGGCCCATTTCCCCGGGTTTCCCCTCCCATTGTACGCTGTTTCCCCGACGGCGCGGCACCTAAATCCGCTGCCTGACTAGCCCTCGTGCTATTTTGGGATCAACGCCTCCCAGCCCCGGAATTTCTTGCGCCAACGCGAGGGCGGTGACAGCAGCCTCGGTTTTTTTTCTTTTTTGCTAGCTGGGTCTGGTCTGGTCTGGTCTGGTCGTGTCGCTACTTTCTCTATTTCAATACCGCCAGTGTCGCATCTCGCCCCTCTTCCCCCTTCCTCCCGACCCTCGTCTCCGTCGCGCATTTCCTCCTCACCATGGTCACGGGCAAATCGCACGCGGGCGTGGAGCCGCTGCACCCACTTCCGCCCCCGACTGCCCAGCCAGACGTCATCGCAACCTCGCCGCCTTCAAAACGGGATCTGGCTTCCTGGTGGAGGCAGTTCAAAAGGAACACTCGCAAGGAGGAACCGAAAGGTATGTTTGCGTGGAGGAACAAATCTGAAGCTGAAGCCTGGGAGGCTGCAGTGCAAGGGTGGTGCCAGATGCGATGCGGTCATCGGCTGTTGATCTGCGTCACTGCTGGGAAACACCATGACTCGCATCCGGTCCAGGCCCGGTCTGCTCCCCTTAGCATCGGACAGAGTCCGACTGCCTGTTTCCATTACTCTAGCCGAGGGGTTTTTTTTCGCGGGTCATGCGCTGATCATGAATGTATAGAGAAACCGCAGGGTATCTTCGGCGTCCCGCTCAACGTCAGCATCAAGTACGCCAATGTCGCCATTTCGCTGACCAACGATAACGGAGAGAGCTTCATCTACGGCTATGTGCCTATCGTGGTGGCCAAATGTGGAGTGTTCTTGAAGGAGAAAGGTATGGCGGTCTTGCTCTTCGCTGATTCCGACCAGGACTGATCCAGGGGTCTAGCGACCGATGTTGAGGGTATCTTCCGTCTCAGCGGGTCTGCCAAACGCATCAAGGACCTTCAAGAGGTGTTCGACTCCCCCGAGCGATATGGCAAAGGACTCGACTGGACGGGATACACAGTGCACGACGCAGCCAACGTGCTGCGACGCTACCTGAACCAACTACCAGAGCCGATCGTCCCCTTGGACTTTTACGAACGTTTCCGCGAGCCGCTCCGCACCTACCAAAGACAAGTTCAAGAACAAATGCAGAACAATGCCCCTCCCAACGAGTCGGAGGCCTTTGATCATGCGAAGGCCGTTGCCGCGTACCAACAGCTGATCCGCGAGTTGCCCCCTCTGAACAAGCAACTGCTACTCTACATTCTGGATCTTCTAGCGGTTTTCGCATCGAAATCGGACCAGAACCGCATGACCTCAGCCAACCTGTCCGCTATTTTCCAGCCCGGGCTGCTGTCGCATCCGCAACACGACATGTCGCCGGACGAATACAAGCTGAGCCAGGATGTGCTGATCTTCTTGATTGAGAATCAGGACCATTTCTTGTTCGGAATGAACGGGACGGCTGCTGATGAACAAACACTCAAGGAGGTCGAAGGAGGTGTGACGCGCCGGCCCACTACTCATTCCTCCAACATCCGACGCTCCGTCTCGAGTGCTAGTGGCGGCGGGGAGAGCTTCCGCAAGTACGAAAGCCTTCGCAGGAATGTGTCTGTCTCGTCGCGGAATTCGCGCAACTCAAACAACGCCAGCCCGGCGACGCCACCCTCAATGAGCGGAGCGGGTGTGCATCGCAGTAACACCTTGCCCTCTAAGATGTCCCCAGCCATTCCTCCCCATCGCTATGGACGGGTTGTTGAGTCGACCGGGTTGAACTCGTCGAATCGCACCTCCGCGCAACATTCCCGATCGTCCAGCCGTGCGCCACCCACGGTTGAGGAGGAGGACAAAACCCCGTCCAGCACCTCCAGTACTACCATCCAATCACCACCTAACGTTACCACCGTTAAGAACACCCAGCCCTCTCCTGTCCTTCCACCCAGCGAAGCGCAGCCTGCGCCTAGGCCGCCCATCCCTGCGCAGCTCATGCCAGGCCGGCCTCCCGTGCAATCGGCCCCTGCGCCAGCAGTCCCCGAGCAAGCAGTTGCCCCACAATCGAGCAACCCTCAACCAGCGGTTAGCCCACAATTCAGCAACCCCCAATCTCCACCTGCAACGACAGGCACTGGCGTGGGGGTTGTCTATGTTCACTCATCGACCCATGGACCAATTCCCAGGGCGGACGTTGAAAATGGGTCAACTCCAACCGAGAAACCCGTGCCACTAAAACCAGTCACAGAGCGACCGGTACTGCATGAAGGCCTGCCTCCTGCTGCGCGAACGGTATCTCCCCCGCCCGCTGTGGTGACTCCGACGCGGGAGCGCAAGCTGTCGAGTTTCTTCTCCAAATCACCACCGCCGAGCGGAGAAGGTCGGGAACCCCGACAGCCGAATCGGTTGAAGAAGAAACGAATTCCCGGCAGCGCGAGCGAGAGTGCGCAGAGCTCTTCTCATTCGCTGCAAGCCGCGACATCCGAGCCTGGGTTGGCCGCGATTCTGCATGGGCCTCGGTCGACGGATGCTGGCAATGAGGTGGGCGGCGCAACTCCTCGTCCTCCCCAAACCACTAGTTCCGATGAACTGAGCCCACCGCGAGAAGGTCGGCCCGAAAAGCAGGCTTCGCAGACTGAGGGCGGCCAGATGGGCGACACCTCGCTCCGACCCTACGGATCTCGCACCCCGTCGATGAACTCCCGGTCGTCGTTCACGGACTACTCGGATGTAGATGCGGCGGAAGAGGCGTCGCGCGCAGAACGCAAGGAACATCGCCGCAGCTGGCGATTCCCACGGTCGTCCAAGCGCAGCAATGAGCAGATTGGTCTGGGCTTGGGTTCGCCCCCGCTCATGGCGTCGACTCCGGGCGCAGACCGGAGTACTAGCTCGATCGGCAGCTGGCACCATGCCAGCAGGAGCTCCCCGTCAGACATGCAGCATTTCGCCAACGACCCAAGCTACCAACCATTAAGTCTCGACGCCGAAGTCAGCAACCCCGGAGGCTCGCGAGAAGCGTCGTTGGCGTCGGAGCCGGAAAAGCGTAGTCTGTTTGGGAAATTCAAAGCCAAGGTTGCTCAAGTGCGAGATGGCGTCAAGGAATCCACGGAGCGCGATCGCACGCGCAGTCCTGTGAACGACGCGGATTCGATTATCTCAACGCAACCGCTCTCACCTTCAGCTACGGATGTGCGACACCGACCGGCACCGATCGATGCGACTAGCCAGCCTAAGGATGCGACCGTCGGTTCTCCGGTGTCACCTCTGCCTGGCTCCGGACTCCCGCCACCGATTCCCGAAGAGCCTCACATGCCTGAGAGCCCAGTTATGACGTCTGCTGTCCCTGCGCCTGCTGCTGCTGAGGCTTCCGTGGTCTCGGCCGTTTCCGATGCCCCAGCTGCTGTTCCCACGGAGACGAGTTCCACTGAGCCCAGCACTGAGCCGAATACTGAGCCCAGCACCGAACCTGGCACTGAGCCAAGTACGGAGCCCAGTACTGAGCCCAGTACTGAGCCTAGCCTTGCGCCTGGCACTGACTCTGTCACTGAGCCTGGCGCTGAACCTCCGGAACCTAAAGTGGCCGGTTTTGAGCCTACTGTACCAACAATATCTACGGATCACACCACAGACTCCGCTGAGGCTGTAGCAGCAGCGCCTTCTTCCGAGCCATTGCAGACGGTTCACGAAGAGAAGGCTGAGTCCGGACCGGGGCCTAGTGTACCGTCATAGAATTTCTCTGTACTTTTTCCTTTGTTATGTTCCGGATTTTGGATGACGAGAACTGTCTTAGATGAGACAGGCGAAGCTATGTACGAGGATGTGCAGGAAAGAACATGTTGCCATACTTTGGCTGCAGCTGCGCCTGATGCTTTATGGGTTACGACTGATGTATGTATTGATTAGTTCGGGAAAGGGTAGCGCTGAATAAAAGCGATGTAGACGTGCAGAGCTCGGATGGATCATTAAATAAATGAGTAAATAGTAGAAGAGTCAAGTGTAAAAGATTGAAAGAGTTGTGCAAGTGTAGCAGACTGTATCTAGCTGGTTTGTGGTCAGTGTGCGCGTGCGGTGCAGTAACTTTAAATTAGTTTGGACTGTACCCTTCGAGCTGTTGACACCTGAGGCACTGCTACAGTCCCCGTTTTTCGATTCTTTCCGCTTCCGCCTTCTCCGGGGAATCCCCTTCTCCCGGCTTCGATTTCCCCCGAGCTGCCTCCACCTCATCTTGACAGCTTTGTCTTTTGTCAATCTCTTGCGCACAAGATGGTCTCCTCCCCTCCCTCACCTACAGCGACCGGAGCAATGTCTGCCATACACAGCAGCAACAGCGCCGGCGGCGGCGGCCCCCCGCCGATCCTCAAGTCCTCACCCCCCGTTCGCATCCTTCCCTCGCAGCTCGCGCGCATCTATTCCTTCGCCCACCCCGCGGCCGTTCTCTTGGGATTCGCCGTCCGCTTCCCCCAACTCGTCAACGATCCCGTGTCGGAGATGTTGAACGCGCTTCCGTTCCTGGCCGCGAGTCAGGTCGTGTTTGCGATCATCTGTCTCCCACCGGCGGGCGGGTCGCTTGACCACACCCCGGGCAGCAGCTCCTCCGGTGCGACCCCCTCCGGAACAAGCTCCAGCTCGAGCAACATCATTCTCCGTCCGGGACGGCCTGCGCGTCGCAAGGGCGGTAGTGGTGGAAGCGGCGGCGCGGGCGCTGGCGTAGGGGGTGGGGTGCTGGGTGGATTGGGAGGGAAGGTTATTGTAAGTGGTCTTCCTGGCAGCGATACGTTCGATTATCGTGAGACGTGCACTGTGTAGCAGGATCTATGCTACGCTTACGGCCACGATGTACTGGATAAGACCATGCTAATGCGGAAACTCGTCCAGCCCTCGCTCCTCGCCCTCATTCTGACGGCTCTCCTGGCCACCCCGGTTCTGGCCATCCTCCTCGTTCTCTTCGGCGCCCCGTTCACCACGCATCATGCCCAGACAGCGCTCTGTGCGGCGCATATGGCTCTCCTGACGGCCGTGCCCTTGGTTTACGTGCATGGGGTTGATGGGGCGGTCTGGAAGGAGGTCTGGGGCGCCGGTCGGCCGGCCGATGCCGTGTGGGGAGCGGCGTTGGGGACTTGCGTTGGGGCTTGGTTGGGCGCGGTGCCTATTCCATTGGACTGGTGAGTTTATTGCCTATTTGTTTGAGTGGGATTTGGTGTTTGGGTGTGCAGTGCATGGTTTAAGGGTGATACTAGTCGGTTTGTATGACATGCTAATGATTCATAGGGACCGCCCGTGGCAAGCCTTCCCCATCACCATTCTGGCAGGCGCGTACTTGGGATTCGCGGCGGGGACTCTTCTCGGCCGCACCAAGTGGGTGTACGGCAAGCGCCTGCGGTTCACCGAGGAGGGCGAACTCACGGACAAGAAAAGGGAATAAAGTTGCAATAAGGTGTGGTTACTACTATGCATCAAAGTCATAATATCAGAATATATTTGAAATTCAATTGTGAAATCTTCTTCAGACCATGACAACCTCAGACCATGACACAACCACAAAAGGGGTGGGTGTGGTGGGTTGTTTACTCAAACGCAAGCGGGTCGTATTTCCCAAGATTCAGAAAGTCCGCATACGACAGTCCCAGCTTCGTCCAGACCCAGTACGACACCACATAACGGGGCTCCCCGGCAGACCACCGGATCTCCAGCAGCTTATCGGCAAACCAGGCCCTGCCTTCATTCTCGGACAACCGCCATGGCTCCAACGGGGCATCATCATCCGTGGTGTTGACCCACGATGGGCTGGAAGAGCCCGGGTACTCCCCGAAGATAATCTGGCCGCGGACGAGGATCAGCACGGTGCCCGACACGGAGTGGGAGATCGTGATCACGTCGCAGGGGGAGGTGTTGTGGTGGTCCTCCTCGGAGGAGGAGGCCGGGGCTGCTGCCTCGGTGGTGATTTGGATGTCCCACCCGTGGTAGCGGTCGGAGGCCGGGTAGACTTTCCCGGCGACTGCGGCAAGCCATGCGGTGGGCGAGGTGCTGTAGTCTGGTAGTTCGTCGGCCAGGCTGGCGTTGCTGCCGCTTGGTGGGCTGGGAAGTCCATTGTTGTGGGAGGGTTTGTTGTTTGGTTTGAGTGGTGAGTCTGTGGTGTGTGTGTCGTAGGTTGTTTTCTGGTGGAGGTTGATGATGGTTTCGAGATCATTTTGGGGGGAGGGGGGGATATGAGAGGGCTATTGATATGTGTGTGAGGATCAGTGGTTCTCTGTGGGTGGTAATAGTCTTTCAAGCTGGTGGCTCTTTGGGATATTGGACCTTTAGCGGGAGATTCTCAGTTGATATCAACTTGGTAGTGGGTTCGATATAGAGGGTGAGGAGTGTAGCAAACAGCATCAACCCTTGTGGTATCATATGAACCATGTACAAATCTACATCGAGAGCGGTTGCGTAGCCGTCTCCAAGCCCAGGGTATAATTCCGGTGAGAGGTTGTTATCTCCATCAACAGCGATTCTACTCACTCACACCTTCACATCCACATCCGCATCCATTACAACTGATATCTCGGTCGACTCTGTCAACAACGACAGAGTGAGTCAACAAAGCCACAGTCCTGATCAGAGCCCTCCCACAAAGAACAAGCCGGTCTTCACCACCTATTCTTCTCCAGTCATCCCACCGCCAAAGAACAAACCTCCAATATCGATTGACCCCCCAGCCAAGACGTAAGATATAAAACCTCCGTCTACTTCGCTACCTCCCTTTGAGCAACAGCCCCAACCCACTAACCACACCAAGCACCTATATACTTACCAACCAACCAACCAACCAAAACCCATCGAAGAACCGCAAACATGCGACCCGCGAACCGCTACGCCGAATGGCTCCACCGCCTGCGCACCCTCTTCCCGGACACCGAGACCCAAACCTATACCATCACCGCCACCCCGCGCGAAACCAACAACCCGGGCGAACTGACCCTGAACTACACCCAGCTGACCGTCTCCACGCCCGCCCACGGCATCTTCCTGGTCGTGATCACCCCGCATCCCCACGAGGAGAGCCAGCCCTACCCCACCGCCGCGCCCGCGTGCGCCACCTTCCTCCCGGATAACTGCCGGGAGGCGGAGCTGGCGCGCCGCAAGCGCGTGCTCTGGGAGAGCTGGCCGGTGGTCGTGCGGGATGGGATCGATGTAGTCGGGTTGGTGACGGTGGGCGCTGCGTGGGAGGGGGCGCCTGAGGTGGCGTTCGGGTACAGGGTGGATTATGCTGGGTCCCTGGTGTCGGGAGAGGAGGGGGAGGAGGAGGGCATCGGGCTGGTGGAGTGTATCCGGGGCCCGGTGGATGATGATGGGTTCGTGGAGAGGTTTCTGGTGGGGTTGAGAGGTGCGCTGCCGTTTGCCCCAGGGAGTGAGGCTGTGAGGGGGAGTGATGAGGTTGTTGAGATTGAGTGATTGTCTTTTGTGAGGTGGTCTTGATGGAGAGAGGGGGGGTCCGGGGGTCTCCCCCGGTATTCCGCATAATCCCTTCTTGAGACGATGTTGTAGTTTCTTCTGCTTGTTTTGGTACAATACAGGTGTCATGGGGTCTTGCCTGGCTTTTTGTCTATTCTGTGCATTCTTGTGTATGCTTTTGTTGTTTGTTTGGTTGGTTTTGAAAGGGGAAGGGGGGTATGGGGGTCTCCCCCGGTATCTTCTGAGAAATCTCTTCTTGTATTTCATGTACTAGGTTCTTTGGTAGACTTAGTAGAAGAAGGGTGATCCGGGGGCCTCCCCCGTGATCTATTCAAACCTCTCTTATATGTTGTGGGGGGACTTTTTTCTCCTTCTTCGTCTGTTAGAAGATAGACATGGGGATCATACCTGATTTCCCCATTGATAGACTAGTCCTTTTATCTGAGGTTATGGTTTGCTTTATTGATTTTGGCATAGGAAGGAGGCCCGGGCTAGCAAGTTATTGGAGTTTGTGGTTTGATTGTTAGTCTGACAGAAAAAGGGGGGGTCCGGGGTCTCCCCCGGTATCTACAAGATTCATTCCTTGTATCATCTGATCTTTTTCAGTCACCTCTGTCTGGTCTATCTCATAGTATGATCCAAGGAGTGTCCTCCAGGTAACACTTCACAGTAGAACAGAAAATCCAATCCAGAGATCCTTTGAAGATAATCATGTTTCTGCATGAGTCATGCTCTCTTGATGATCTATTCACCAACCCACGACTACCTGTGCATCAAGTGCAGTGCGCACAGACCGGGCCAAGATAAGTGATCTTCCATACAGTCTCAGTGAAATCCTCAACCATCTACAAAATCTCACTATATAAGTTCTCATGTATACTTCATCAACCTGATTCTGCTGGCTCAGTCGGATTGTGATGATCTATTTACAAAGATTAGACTTCTATTCCTACTACTATCAAATCAGCTGCTGACCTGCTGACTCTCCACTAGACGCCAGCTAGCCACTACACCTCCGGTAACAGCGCAGGCCCCAGCAAGGTCTCCCGACAACTCGAAATACTTGAAGTCCCCTGCACAATCCTTCTCCCCGTAAAGCTCCAGCAGCGAACCATCCCACGAAGAACCAGCCCCAATGCCCATTCCGGCCACGGAACCACTCGACGGTGCATTATGACAAGTGCTCGCAACACCAAGGACCGTTTCGCTGACGTACGAGCAGCAGGACACGTCGGAGTACAGCTCGATGGTGACGGTGTTGGCGTTGGTATTCGCAGGATCCTTCCACCCGCACTCTGGCGCAATGCTGTAACTCTGATATTGCTCGGCCACCCCCCCGTCACTGCACCACCCATCCGCATTCGTGAGGCTGAACCGCTTGCTCGACCCGGTGCAGCCCAGTCCCTCGTACACCTGGATGTGAATGTTATTTCCAAACACGTCCTGGCCCACGGCCTGCGTGACGCTGCCAAACGGAGCCTCGGTGTTGCGGCACTCGCCGATCACGAACCGGCCCTGCTGGGCTTCAGTCTGATAGTCGCAGCAGTTCCCATCCTGCCAGAAGGCGAGCGCCACCTCATAGCTGCCAGTCACGGACAGCTCGTGCGCATCGCACTGCTTCTTGATCCAAAAGCTCTGGAACTCCTCATCCACGCCGCCCGCGCTGCACCACCCGTCCGCGTTGGTCAGACTGTGGTCCTTCATCGTCCCCGTGCAATCCGCCCCTTCGAAGAGCTGAACATGGACCTTTTTCCCGAACATGTTCTGTCCGACCGCCTGGGTGATGCTCCCAAACTTGTCGTTGGCATTGTGGCAGCTGCCCACGGTCCCGAGGTCGATATCCTCGCCGTTGAACACGCAGCACTCGCCATCGCGATACAGCGCCAATGACACGGTATTGTCATTCTTGGCCGTCAGATCGTGCCGCGCGCAGTCCTGCGCGATCATGAAGCTCTTCCACGCGACTCCGTTCTTGTTGCAGGTGGCCGCGTTCGACAGCGAGAACGAGTCGGACGTGCCCTGGCACCCGGACTCCGTAAAAGTGTGGATGTGGATATTCCACCCAAACTCGTTGGTGCCCACCGCCTGGCTGAACGAGTGAAACGCCGCGTCCGCCTCATGGCACGTCCCCGTGTTGCCCATCTTGATCGTCTCCACCGTGGTGCAGCAGCCCACATCCGAATACAGCTCCATCGTCACTGTGTTGTCGCTCGCGATGGCCGGGCCCGTCACCGCACACGTCTGCGGCTCGCTGATCATGAAGCTCTGATATCTGGTCCCGCTGGCCACGGCCTGACACCCCTTGCTGTTACTCAAACTAAAACTGGTCGAGCCCCCGCTGCAGTCCAGCCCATCGTAGGCGACGATATGAATACCACGGTCGAACAGATTCGCCCCGACAGCCTGCTCGATGGAGGCAAACGGACCATCGGAGCTATGGCACACGTTGAATGTCCCGATATGCGCCGTCTCCACATCATGGCAGCAGTTATCTTCATAGTACAGCCGCAGGTTGACCGTGCTGTCCGAGTACTTGGTCGGCGCCGCCGCACACGCCCCCGTCGGCGACGGGTACGGCTTCACTGTCGCGTCGAGCGCATACAAAACCTCGCGCGGCCCGATCCCGGCCACGGAGATGGTTGACACGGGGTGCGCGGAGCCCGTGTTCGAGGCGGCCGATCCGTGCGTCACCGTGATCGACTGGAGGCGCACCTCGGAGTACGAGTCGCCCTGGTTGTAGTTGCCGACCTTGAAGTAGCTGTTGGGGTTGGCCAGCTCGTACTGGGAGAGCTGCACGAACCCGTCGTCGTTGACCGCCACCGAGAGCTGGCCGCTCTCGTACCGGATCTCGTAGGTGAAGGTCGTGCCCACGGGGATGGTGGCGATCGTGGTGTAGAGCAGCTCCCCGCCGGCGCGCGTGCGCTCGACGCCCATGGTGATTTGGCCGGAGGAGCTGTAGAACAACTCGCAGACGGGTTTTCTTCAATCGAATGAGCATTCATGTCAAGTCAATGGCAGGAAGCTGGTACTCACGAAGAAATTGAATCGTCAATATGGATCTGCCCGATCACCGTCCCATGCGACGAGTCGTCCGGCTGCGGCACCGATAAGGTCACCCGCAGGCGATTGTTCCCATTGTTGGGACTCCAGCTGGACGGACTGATCTCGCGAAACTCGGTCCGGCAGTGCTTGCTGTTGGGCGTGGTGACGCATCCCGCACTCGACGGGGACCCCGGCACCGTCATGACCAGCTCGCCGGTCGAGCCGTCTGTGTAGAAGACGCTGCTGCTGTAGCCGCTGCATCCGGCTAACGACGACCCCGAGATTGTTTGGGGACTCCCCGTGCTTCCGGTGGGAAGTTGGAGGTTCCATTTAGTGAGGTCGAAGTTGCCCCCGGGGCTGCAGGAGGGGTTGAGGGCGGCCGCGGAGGCGAGAAGCCCTAAGAGGGCATACAACCGGGACATGGCCGGTTGTGAACTGGCGAATGAGTGAGATGATTCTCCCCTCAAACTGAATATACAAGGGAATTATTGACTATATATCTGCCGTGACGAGTCATGCAGAAACCACATGCGCCATAGTAGTGGAGGCGGATCAGTAATCTACTTCAGCTGCCGAGCGTAAGCAAATTACCAAACACGAGCTGTTTGTGGGTTTTGGTGATCATGAGGCACAAACCCCTTCTTTTAGCGGCGGATTAGTGCCCTTTAGTGCCCTTGAATGTCCCTGAGGCTGAGAATGCCCAATAGACCAGTATAGTCACCTCGTTTTCATGGCTTGGCGTGAAGAAAAATCCATGTCCCTACATTAGTTCTTACTGTATAGCGGGTCCAGTGGTTCAGCTCGCGTGGCAGCCCGTCCTATCAGGGTTGCTGCTCCGACACCATTCCCTGGTGAGAGGCTCTACTATAAGAATACTATGCATTCCTTCAATACTCAGGGATCAATGCTTGAGTATCAATAGGCTTTGGGTCATCTGCGCATCAACAAGATGACCGTGGGCAGGGCAGTAGCCTGGCTATATGCCTTGGGCCTCGTGGCGTCTTCCGCCGCGGGTCCCTTGAGAGCCCCTCTATCAGCACCCAAAAATGTCCGTCGCGCAACATCGTCGGCAGATCCCTCCTGCCCGGACGGCTTCTTTTGCCAGCAATTGGACTGCCCGAGCGACGTGGTCTGTCCGTCCGGGGAGACGTGCATCAATTTTGAGGGCAACTACGCCTGCGCGCCGCCCGGGTTGCAGTGGTGTGCTTTGAATCCTACGACGCTGCAAGGTGTTGGCTGTGATAGTGGTCTATGCTGGTGAGCTTTGAATTATCGTTGAATTATCGTGTGAAAATATCTAGGCTGGGATTCTTGCTGACGATTGGCGCAGCCATGGCAACTGCTACACGTCTGACGCAGTCTGCTGCGACTTCCCCAGCATCCAGTGCAGTATTGGAACCGCGTGTAACGTGTGCAGCCCTGGCCAGACTTGTGGTAGTAATCAGTGTGTCGGTGGTGCTGAGTCCACTACGACGACTACTACAAGATCGACGTCTTCGAGTACGACGACCTCTTTGCCGCCGGTCGTGCCTTCCTCGACCACTACGACGAGTACTACCACGAAAAGCACCACAAGCGCTACGACTACAACTGGCAAGACTACCACGACTACTACTTCGATCTCTACCACCTCGAAGACGACCACTACCACTTCTTCAACCTCTTCCACTTCGACGACATCGAAGTCCACCACGACCACGACTACCTCATCTGCCTCTTCCACCCCCACCCGACCAACCCAAGTGGACTCCTTCTCCTTCCTAGGCTGCTATTCTGACCAAGAGAGCCCCCGTGTCCTGGTAGCCGACTCGAAAGAAGATGCCACGGGCATGACTGTTGAGGCCTGCGTATCCCTCGCCAAAGCCGGTGCATGGCGATATGCGGGCGTCGAATATAGCACGTACGTCCCCTTCCCTTCTCTCCCCTCAACCTTCTCCATTCTATCGTAGACAGTCTAACCACTGACCTCCCAGACAATGCTTTGTCGGAAACACCATCCACGACGGAACAGCCTACTCGGACAGCGACTGCAACATGCCCTGCTCCGGCAACGCGGGCGAGACCTGCGGTGGGGGAAACCGCGTGCAGATCTACGCCGATCGAACGTGGGAGGATCCCACCTACGCGGAACTGGCGGACGCCGTTCACCAGTACAACGCGAGTGTCTGGCAGGCGCTACAAGTGCTCGAATCATATCAGAACCATCTGGACACGCTGCAGGGTCTGTTGCAGTCTTCTTCGGCCAAGGTGAAGCGTGCGGATCAGAGTGACTATGAGGAGATTGAGCTGCAGATGATGGGAGATCAGAGCGACGCGAATGCGGCGTCGAGTAGTCTGTCGGCAGCGAAGTCAAACGGTGACAGGTTGCTGACGTTGGGACGGCGCTTGGATACCATTGACGAGGACGATCCACGCGTATCGGAAGATGCGTTTGAGGAGTGGGATAATGCAGGTATGTTCGATTCCAACATGAGTATGGCTATGATGCTCACTGTTTTGGCTACTAGTGGATGCTCTCCAGAGTCAAATGATCGAGGTGATCCGTGATCTCAACGCCAACCTCGTTGAGCTGTCAGACGCCATTGCTGCAGGCGTTGCCCCGGCCATCGACGCTGCGGCGAGTATATCTCAACTTAGGATAACGGTCTGTCTGCGTGATTCCTTCCCAAACGACGAACAGCGTGTTGATCTAACCTTGACAGATCAATGCTATTGGACTCCCGGTCTCTGCGGCCGCCTCGGCAACTGGAATCTGTAAGCCTTGGCACCAGAACCGTCCTTCTAGATCTGGTACTCATCTGTGTAATGCATAGTCCTCGTCATGGCAACTCTGGCAGCGTTGTTCGAAAGTAACGGATCGCCACCCGTCGCGACACCGACCATCATGCCCACCACCACCACTATGATGACCACGGCGACTTCCACCACATCCTCATCCACCTCTTCTACCTCGTGTGCCGCGACAGCTACCACGAACCCGGTCATTATCATGACGGTGGAAGGAACCACCGTTGAGGAATTCCAAGACTTTGTCGCGACTTTGCCGAAGGACCCCGAGGCTCTTCAATTTACCGAGTCGTGGCAGCCGAACGTAAGCCCCTTCCTTTGGAACCCCCACCAACTAACACAGTTCGTACTAAGAGGAGCATTGTCAACATCTAGTTTGTGTATATGGGAATTGTCGATCAATGCACCGCTGAAAAGTTCAACGGCAATCCCATCGTTGACGCGTGGAGTGTTGACGGAGAAATTGACCTCGATAGCAACGACGATACCCTGGATGACGCAGTGTCAGCAAAGAAGAGGTCGTATGGCACCACACCAGCGGTGGCCAGCCATCCTGGCTCTATGATTAATCCTAGTGATGAGCCGTGGTTGAACGATAATAACCTGAACGCTACTGAAAGGCAGCCACACCTCCAGGCACGCATCGAGCCGACGACCAACAGTCGCTTCTATCTTCAACAGCAGAGCCCCGGCCATCTTCAATGGCTTTCTCAGGTATCACGGTACAGCAACCTGTATGGGAACTACCTGAGCTTCGACGACTTGATTTACAATGATCCCTCGAATGCGAACGCCAACGGAGCGCCCATTGTCTATGTCATTGACTCCGCCTTCTTGGCTGGGCATGAGGTAAGTTATTAGCCACATAGCTATGTCCAGAGCCTGCGGTATATGCTGACATCGCTCTATCAAGTCCTTTGCCGACCGGCTATATGACAGCTTCGGCGTGGACGACGTAGGCACTCGGAAGACGGGGCTGACGATTGTACCCCGGAATGGCCACGGAACATGCATGGCCTCCCTCGCGACAGGGGCGTATCACTCGATGGGCAAAACCGCCCGGCTCGTCGCCGTCGAGCTGGTGATATCCAAATCTGGGGTGATACTGGAAATGCGCGCCCGCCGGGCGGCCTTTGTCTTCCATGAGATATACCGGCATATTGTGAACAATGGCGCCCAGGGCAACGCCGTCATTTCCATGTCTTTCGGTAAGGCTGCCTTTCTCTCTCATGTATCTTGTCTCTACCCTTTTTCTCCCTGCTAACCTAAACCTCATGAAAAAGGCGGTCCTCGGCAGGCATTCCTTTGGGGCGGAAGTCTCAATCCGCTCGACGAGCCGCAGCGGGACGTCTTCGACAAATACCTGCAGTGGTTCTATGACCTCGGTGCTGCGGTGATCTGCAGCGCAGGGAACGATGCAACCCAGCAACGTGAGCCCGCGCAATTGGATCTCAACTACCTGTACCCCCGGGGCAAGGGCGGCGCCGACACGCCCCTGATCGTCGTCGGAAACGCTCTGTTCGACAATAGTCGCAATCCGACCTCGCAGTTCCGGGACGAAGAGCAGCGCGGCATTCTCACCCTTTACAATGTCGGCACCAACGTCGACTGCGCGACCGTGGGATACAACGACCAAGGGGTGGATACCTCCCAGCTGAATGTCTACGCGGTCGAGCCGGCGGGCTCCTCCCAGGCGACCGCCATCACGGCCGGGATGGTCGCCTACTATCTGTCCCAGCCGGACCTGCGGGCGCAGTTCATGGCCAACGGGCTGGGAAGCATGTCCCAAGCGATCAAGACGTACCTACAGAACACAGCCAACCAGTATAAGCTGGATGCCGGGCTGACAGACGGAATCCCCCGGGCGGCGCTCGGCGATGTGGTGCCGTGCACAGGGGGCGCCGCTGGCAGACCGGTCATCAACCCTAATCCATTCGTGCCGGCCGCCACAGATTTGCGGCAGTTGGTTAGAACGCAGGTGACGGATGGAACCACCGTGGTGATTCAAAACGGGGTAAGTTATTCTCATGTATTGGTAATTATAATTGACAGATGCTGTGACTGACGCTAATTTGCATTCGGTAGCCTCAATGCTGGGATCTGACTTAGAAGAGACACGGTATTTTTGACAAGAGTGATGGATCTAGATCTCTTTTACAAGAGTTTGGGTATAGAAGATATTTTTGCCTGAAAGTCGAGACCGGAAAAAACAGTTATTCATGATAGTCCTGCCCCGCATAGCACTAACAGGAAGCAATGATTCATCGCGGGTCAGCTTAACTTGGAAGACTTTACAACCACTTCGCTTGGTTTATACGTACTTGTAACCCTGCTGATTAGGTCCAGCAGTCCAGCAGCCGCAAACGGGCAGTTCAGCCTGACACCCACACTGCCTTTCTACCCGGCTAACTCCAATCCTGTGGATCGCCCTCTTATCCACCCAACCATGACCCACCTCTGCCTCTGATCCGCCTGCATCTATACGAGGACACCCACGAGATCCATCTCCGGCTTCACAGACCAGTTACACAACCTCAGTCCTCATATGTTCGGGGCTGACACGTTCGAACCATTGTTAGTAATCCATACATGCCGGAAAAGGGCTGGGAAGAACGGCGATCAAAAGCAGCAGAGAACTGTGTAGTGAAGAAATAGCTCCGCGGGGATATGCGCATACACTATAATTATTTATCCGGAGTTTTGATAGTTCAGACTACAATTAATTTTGTCGATCTTCTTTCTGGCTTGGAGATACAGACGGGTTTCGTAATCGTGTTCCAATTTTTCTAGTTGCTAGTTTTCTCGTACAGGCGCCAGAAAAACCAGGGATTATACTGCTTGTGCCAAGCGTCTAGGACATTCTGGGGGGGGAAAGACTTCAGCGGGAAGCCAACGTACAGGTTCCCCAAAAAAAAGGTTTTGGGACTCGACATAGCAGAATAGATGCCATGCCATGCGATGCCATGCGATGCGAGACTTGATCGTATACCTCGTATGAGCTGGAGGTAACGTTCTGCCAAGGACATACGCGTATTGCATAAGTTACTGAAGCGTGGTAGCCGATTTTGAACTTTGCAACCAAAGTAAGCCACTTTTTGATTGATTGACGCTATCAAAAGAACATTCATTCGTGTTTGTGTTGACCGATCAGGCGAAATGACCCAGTATTCCATTTTGTGGTGAGTGAGAGTGGATGCCGACGGTATCTGGGCCAAGCAGGCAAAGACCTTGAAGAGAAACAACCCCCCCCCGGTCGTGACTGACTCCAGGTTCGGTCGGTCAGATATCGCAGTTCGGCAACCCTGCGGGGATACCGCCTGTTGATGGAAGCGATTCAATGAGGATTTCGTTTAGGCCAACTGGAAAGGAGTGGATTTATCGTCTCTACTTACCCTTGCATCCCGGTCCGGGCGTTCCAGCCTTCAGGTACCGGACCCAGAACCCGGATTTGGTCTTGTACCAATCCCTATCATCATCGACTCATTAGTACGCTGAATGGAAAAGAACCACGTTTGGGGATAGTATGCGCCATGCACTAAACCCCAAGCCCCCTAACCGATGCACACAGGGAAAGCAAGGATGTTTCAAACGTACGTGCCCGCAACCTCCGTCCGGCAGACAAGCTTGATATCGGTCCCCAAGGTCCACTGCCCTGCCCGCCCGGTGCACGCGCAGGGAAGTTCCCAGAATGGGGCACTATCCGGGGGATTCGCTTTGTTGATCTTGCATGTCTTGGGGGGGTTGGCGTCCGTCTTTTCGACGAGATCGATGTCCGGGGGGCTATCGGGGGTTTCGGGTTCGGGGGCGGGGGCGGCTGCTGATATGGCTAGGGCGGGGAGGATGCTTGTGAGGAGGATTGTGGTGGGCTTCATGGTTTTTTAAAGAGGGTGTTGAAAGTGATGGTGGGAAGGCTGTAGCTTGATATGCATAGGGTTGGAATGGAATTGGTAGGGTAGGTAGTCAGTCTGTGGAGTTGTACTCGTGGTGCTTTATATAACTACTGTACGGCAGGATATGGCGGGGTTTGGAACGGGGTTGCATCACGCGCTGTGAGGTAAGTTTCTTCTTGGATGGATAGTGACTTTTTGGTATGTGTCTGACTTGGTCTTGGCTGTTGATGCTGATGCAATATTCCCTTGGCGGAAGAGTGGTAGAGGGCTGAGATTTGTCTATTATTGTGCAGTACAGTACTTTGCCCCAGATCGTCGATTTCAATTGGAAGAATGTAAGAAGCCACCGTACAGATCAAAGAACAAAGAAACCTCAACCTTGGGCTACCATGCACACGGTAGCCCTCGTGTTTGCTTGAACCCGGGGTTCAGGCTGGATGGATTCGAGATCTCTTCAAGCTCGAGCAGATGTTCGTTCCCCTACCGATCTTAGGATTGGATATCCGATGTCGGGTGTGGAGCTCGTACCCGAGCCTTGAAGCTTTAAAGTACATCATGGATATCTAAGTGGTTCCCCCATTATTCGCAGCCCCACCCAGACTGGACTGCATCTGATTACGAGATCCATCCCAACCATAAGGCGTTTCGCTCCCTTACTCTTTGGGAAACGAACGAAGCAATACAATAGCTGAGGATCGCGTTCGCTGCCAGATAGGCTGGCAAGTGGCCGGGGGGTTCCTACCGCAAGCGGTGTTCTTTTTTTGTAGAGCTCCTCCCAGGCCCTCGAAGGTGAAGAAGGGACATCGAACATCGTGGAATGTGTGCGGAGTGCGCTCGTGTATGCTATACGATGGACATTAGTATCTACCGCTTGAAATTTAATCGTCTGTGCGGCATCTTGAGCTAGTATTTCCCGAAGCATCTTCAGTTTTGACTCAAGAAAAGCACGCATTCTGTGGTTTTGAACTTTTCTGCAAACGAGTTTGTCAGATTGAATGGAAGAGAAAAATATACAGTTGAGCTTGAAGATCTTAAAACTTCTAAATATATGTCGAGCAAGTGAACATTTCCAGGCAATATTCGAAGCCAGATCAAGTACTTAGCAGCTAACAGGCAAATTTTACGCAGCAAGGCTCCCAAGTGACAGTCTTCTATCCCTCATCACTTGGATCATCTCTGAATTCCCTCTGCGGATTGCAACGTCCAGTGGTGTGTGTTTATGATCCGTCTTCGCTTCTGGATTGGCACCAACGTCCAGTAGTAGCCGAACAGTCTCCATACTACCTTCATTGGCTGCTTCATGTAGTGGTGTCCATCCACGATTCATCTTCGCACTAAGATCCGCACCATTGGCTAGCAGTTGTTTTATAATTTCTTGGTTATTTTTCTCGACTGCTTCATGTAATGGTGTCCACCTGTTGTCAAAGTTGGCATTCGTATCTGCTTCTCTTTCAAGAGGCAGTTGCAGAATCGCCATATTACCGTTCTTCACTGCTTCATGTGAAGGTGTCCAACCATTACCCGTCCTCGGATTTGTCTTGACATTATTATCAAGGAGCAGCTGGGCAACCCCCATATTGTTCTCCTGAACTGCTTCGTGAAGTGGCGTCCATCCATTATCCATTGCTGCGTTCTTCTGAACTTCTTTGTTTAGAAGTAGTTGGACAATCTCCACGCTGCCCGTCTTGGCGGCTTCATGTAGTGGTGCCCTTCCATTTTCCATCCTTGCGTTGACATTTGCACCCACATCCAGCAACAGCTGAACAATACCCGAGTCACCTCCCTTGGCTGCCTCGTGAAGTGGTGTCCATCCACTATCCATTTTTGCACCCAGATTAGCATTGTTATTCAGTAATTGCTGTATAATTTCCCTGCTCTTCTCTTTGACAGCTTCATGTAATGGTGTCCACATATTGTTTAAGTTTGTATTGACATTAGCATTCTTCTCGATGAGTAGCCGAGCATTCTTTTCTTAACTGCTTCATGTAGAGGCGTCCATCCATCATATACTATATCACTCATATGTGCATCCACAAAAGCAGAGTGCTGTAGCAGTTGCTGCACAATTTCCTTGGAACCTCCCTTTGCTGCTTCGTGTAGTGGTGTCCATCCATTATTCATCCTTGCATTGACACGTGTACCAGCGTCCAGCAAGCATTGTATAATCTCCATGTTCTGCTTTTTGACAGCTGCATGAAATACTGCCCACCCGTTGTCCATCCTTGTGTTGGCATTTGCTCCCGATTTCAGCAACTGGCACACCTTAGCAGAGTCTGCCCTGTTAACAGCAGCAAAAAGATCTATCGCTTGTTGGGACACTTCAATGACTGGAGTGCCCGAGCGCTGAGAGATCTTGCTCATTGGCTCTTCAGTAGCGGTTTGACGGTGCCTAGACTGCGAATCATTCTTATCGTGGGAAGTCCTTCCACCGAATTGACTGCGCAATTCTGCAACACTTCTTAGAATTTGCCGCAAATAATTGGCCATATCCGAATAATCTGTGCCGTAGTTCAGTGTTTTCAGCGGCCTGAAATCTGAGGCGTCTCCTTGCCTGACCAATGTGCAGTGTCTCCTAGGAATATTCTTCTGGTATTCTTTGAGCCAGGTCAAGAGAGGCCCGAAATTTGGGTCGGCAAGACCGGCGGCACCGCAGCCAACGAACAGGACTGTGTCAAACATCCAGAACTTTTCGAGCATATACCGGAATTCTGAGTTCACAGTGCGAGAGTAGTCGGTTGTGTTCAAGACAACATCCTGCGACCGCAGATAACTTCCATGTAGATGGAAGATGCCGTCTACATCCCCACATTTGAAGTTTTTGATATCATCCGGATTGTCAGAGGGAGAGATTGATCGGAGCTCGCAATGTATTCCGAGGAGATGATCGTAGTTTGTCGTAACGAGGATAGCCCCTTCATTGTGCAGCTCGCGCAGCACATCCAGTAAGGCGGGCTTCCGCACTTCCAAGTTTGAGAAGATCTTTTTCAGCCAGGAGGCTAGCTCGCCATAGTCATTCATAAGACGCGTCATGATATTTATTGCATCCATTAGGGCGCCAGTAGAGTTGCTGTTTATCAAAGTATCTGCGCATCTGAGACTGTCATTTTGCGACCCAATCTCTGGGAGTCCGGACAAGTGTTTTAGCCCGTGCCTTATCAGACCATTCCATGTCAATTCAGCCACATTTTCTCCAGGATCTCCTTGGGTTGCATTTAGTGTGACCCCTGCGCCTGTAACAATAACCAGGCTTTTTTTTGTGGAGTGCGTCGGCTATGGTTTTGATAGTCGGTGCTTGGTTGTTACCACCAATGCAGTCTTGTGTGATCTTGGTCGAAGTCATTCTGCTTTCGCAGTGGTTTTCGATAGTTCTGATCAAATAGCATTGTGTTTTATGCCACTTTCCTCAACGAATTTTGTGACGCTGGTTGTCTCTTGAATAAATATTCTTTCCAATTAGACTTCGTACAGCAGACGTCATGAAAGTTAGGGGTTCTAAGTTTCTCGGGTAGAATTCCAGAACAGTCATTTGCAACATGACGATTTAAGATCAATTTCTAGCTAGCGCTATGTCTGCATTGGATGTTCTGGGCCTGGAGAAACAGTAAAACGCAATTCCGAACTGGATAGACTGTGAAATATCGAATCAGACCGGCTGTGTCATGGACATAGATTTATTGTTGGAACGGAAAATGAAGACAATTCAGACTCAATGATTGGTTGATATCACCCGAGAGATTCTAGACCTCCTGACTTGGGATCGACAAATTAAGGTTGTTTGGTTGAAAACTGTAGCGTGACCTCCAAACTAAGTTTCGGCTGATCATCCAGCCCACCATTTTCCCCAGAACTAGCCAAATATATCCTGGAAACCATACTCCAATAAAGGCTAATCCTGGACCGACTACAACGATGACTGTATTTCGAAGGCAGTTGCCGTTTCGATCGTCCTTTTTTAGCACGAGAACTAATTGCGTTGAAAACAAGTAATGGATAAGCAGAGGGTGTAGAGGGGAATAACTTTGAACAGGGGCTCCAGTACCTTCAGAACCTCGAAACGCGGTCCCTAAAGTGTCCCAAATGTGGTGGTCGGGGACATACCAGGACTAGGTTTTCCAGGCACTGATAAATTAACTTTCATAATCCTTATTTCATTTTGGGTTGCTTCGAATAGTTTCAAATATAACAAATAGAAATAATATCTTGGTCGTGTGTATATCGCCCGGGATGCGCAGGTGTCTTGCCGTATCGAATGGCTTTCCGTCCCATCAGTTAAACGCTCGTATTCCATTTCAGCTGAGCGAGGCCTTTGCGACGTGGCTATCCGGATTTAGTATCGCCTGCTTCGTTCCAGAGCTGGAATTCAAGCCTCGCGCGGGTCTTGATCGATATATCCGCTGAATCTTGCAAGAGCATTTTTTCAAAGTGGTTGGTTCTCGGTAGAATGGTGTAGAGACCGTGGAATGCTACAGCGCTTCGCAACTCTCCCTTGCTTGAATTTGAACTCTCTGGCTAGTTGTCGGCGCCACTTCTGTAGACTATTCTCTGCGACGGATACAGTACCCGCGTAGCTCAAACGGTAGGTATAGTAGATGTACAAGTACAGCGCTAGCAGTTTCGTACTTTCGAAGACACTCTGAAGTATCCGCTGCGAACCAGACAGCTTCGCTCACAACCTTGTGTAAAGTCGAGATTTGCTTTCATCTGCTTGCCAAAAGGTTACGCTTTTGGTAAATATAAACTCACAGACAAAGAACGATACGAGGCGAGACCGCTTGTATATCATTCTCTCGTTTCAGCGACGTCCCAGAAAAGTCTAGACTTAAATACCAAAGCTAGTCTCTGACTACTTATTACATCATAAATCCAATGCCCTGAAGCTGCCGTCTAGAACGTGGATGGGCGGACTGCCTGTGCGGAGTCCAACGGGCTTAGAGGCTCTAAAGGAGGTGAACTACAACTGGCGGGGCGGGGGGCATAGGCAAGGAAGGGGTTTTTTTTTCAGTCGCTGTTTATTGACTGTGGAAAGTAGCTGGACATATCAACGATTCTTAAAGTTGTGCGCTTTTGCCGCAGAGATAGAGACGATTGCCTGAGAAAAGGAAGATAGAAGAGGGTTCTCGTCTTGAGTGTTATGGAGTTATGATTAAATGTAAACCGATTGATGGGCTCTGCAGAAACCGTGATGAGTATTTACAAGAAAACATATATATTCGTAGGAGGAGATTATGACAGATTGGTGGCATAGAGTTTATATAGTTTCTAAATCTAGGCTATAAAACTGGTTATAGATGCTAAAAATGCCAGTGATTGTTTCGAAGGTGGCTAATACATGAATACAGCATCCTTTGGGATTGGTGAAGATATATATCTTTATATTATTCAATATTCGGAACGGCGTACTAAGCATAACGTAGCGCTAATGTAAATCTAAAAACAGGAAGGAAAAGTTGTTCAATTCCTGCAGAGATCCTGTCTAGTAGTGACCGATCATGCAGGGCATCACGCGGGGCCACCTACCAGCAAAGTGTTTCGAAGATGAAGAGGAGGTCTCATAATAAATAGGAAGCAGTAAGAGACAGCAGAAGGAATTAGAGATCGTATGATTCGCGTTCTGCCCAGGACGCTGTGGGCTCATTGATGGCAATCGATACATCCAAAGGTACCTGTGAATCTATTAGTCGGCCTAGCCGACCACTCGGTCCCCTCTGCCCAACAGCCAGCCCCTTGTAGGGCGCAGTACATGATGTTCTTGGAACAACCTCCAACATCAAAAGTTCTTTAAAGCAGGCCCGGCAGTCTGGCAAGACCAGTGTATCTTGAGACATAGCTTCCATTCCAGTGCTGGTTACCGCATCCATTGCGTCCCACTGTACAGCGTTGATCATCTATATCTATAGAACCCCGTTCTTTCGCTCCCACCCGCCGTAGCCCCCGTCCTGAGAAATTCAAATCAAGGATTCCGCTCATCCCGCCCCGTCTCCTCCACCAACCGCAGCACTTCGTCGCGTCTCGACAAAAACACACTGTGCGCGGTATCCACCTCCACCACGCGGACCGTCACCCCGTCCTCCGCGACATGCTTCAGCATGAGATCCTGATACACGCGCGGCACGGAATAATCCTTCGTCGTGGTGAGGTAGGTCACCGGCAATCTCCGCCACGCATCTCCGCCACTCTGCGTATGGAACGCGCTCAGCGGGCTGCGCACGAGATGCGGCAGCGCGGCGGCAACTTGCTTCTCGTCGCAGTCCCCCAAGAACAGCTGGACGGGGTCGACGGGGAAGGTGGAGCCATCCTCATGGTTTTGCACGAACTGCGGCCAGAAGCCCGTCATCTGGGCCTCGGTGATCACGTCCCAGACAGTGCGGCCGGGGAGTTGGATGTAGGCGCAGAGGTAGAGGAGGTGGATGATCCCGCCGGGAAGGTTTTGGGCGGTGCGGGTCGGCAGGTCCAGGTCTTGGGCTGCGTCGGTGCCGATGGCGCCACCGTAGGAGTGCAGGATCACGAGGACGCGCTCGCCATTGTTGACGAGGGTAGTGACCAGGTTGCGGACGGTGGTCACGTCGTCTTGGTAGGTAAACGGTGGTGGGGAGGTGTTGGTGCAGCTGGGCAGGTGAGGGCAGTGGACGGAGAAGCCCCGCGATTCGAGGTCGGTGATGAAAGGGGCGTAGTTGGCCGGAGTGTGCCAGGCTCCGTGGACGAGGACAATGGTGGGGTTTGGGGTGGGGGTGGTCATTGTGCTGGGGATGGGGATAATAGGGGAGTTTGGGAGCTGGAACGAGAAGGAGGCGTGAGGGTGGTGGTACGGGGTTAGCCACAGACTCAGTTATGTACGGGTATGTGTTGTGAGAATTGATTGTTTACTGGGAGGTTGGCTTTGATACGGCGGACAGACAAAGATCAGTACTCGGTCAGTTCGAAAATGGTGTGATTATGGAACACTTGATCTTAGTTAGTTTGGACGCTAGTTCTTACTGACAAAGAAAAACAAATTACGAGATAATACACAGTAGTTAGTAGACTAGGTCTTGCTAGGTATTCTTACTTTAGTAATCAAATAGTTTCGTGGGGGCCAAGCCTAATGCGTTATGCAGGGCGATGTAACCTTCCTGCTGCTGCCGCTGCTGCTGCTGTTGCTGGAAGGAGCATTACACTACCTAGTATGAGGTCCAGTCCCCACTCGTGTCAATTTTTCCAATCCTCTCCAAGTCGCAAATCAACCATCAACAACCATCAATTGAAATCAAGGCTCCTTCTTCTGCCCCACCACCACCACTCGGTCCATGGCGTACATTGCCCCCCACTGGGACTCCCCCACCGCGCGAGGAATCAAAGCCCGAATCTGCTGGGCCCGGGATCCTTCCGCCGCCCGCGAGGCAATCACCCCGTACATCAGGAGATTGCACTGGTGCATGGCGAACTGCCTGCACGCGGTGGGTCTCCACGGCGGCCAGTCCCTCCCGCGCGAAATACGCCCCCAACTGGTCCGGCCACTGCGGAATGAGCCGGGGATCCTGCGCCGCCGTCAGTTGGAACAGCTCCCGCAGCCCATCATTTGCCAGCGACGGCTCAGCTTTGACTAGCCGCATGGATGGAACAACCGGCTCGCCCCACTGCAGCCAACCGCCGGGTTCTGCTCCGTGCGTTACGTGAGCACGTTCAGTGTCAGCCGATCAAACCGTAAGTGACATTCAGCAAGCACAGCACAGCAACATTACATACTAAAAGGAGCTTGAGGAACCGGCGGAGGAGCTCCGTCGACTCCCCCTTCACCACAAACACTAGGACGTGCTCGCTTAATTCCTCACACACTTTCTCCGTCGCAATTCTTTGTTGAAGAAAGCAAGATTGCCGGGGATACAGTTCTTTTTACTATGCAGTTATAAGACTATGAAACCGTATGCGCAATACCCGGCTGCACCGCAGCGGGGACTACCAAAGACCCCCAAATCCAATATACGCAGCCAGCGCGTTGTTGTAATCGCCATGCGATATTCTTTACTAATCAGCAGCTTTGCCCTGTATACCCACCCATGCAGTTTTTTTGGCGTATTGTTTTGATGTTATATAGTGCTAGGAACAGCCGGCCAGCCAACAGCCTAATAGCAGAAAGTTATAGCCTTACTGGTTTCAGCTTGGCGACCGCGTCTTCCTGCGATATCCCGCCTGCTGCCGCACGTTGCTGCGCTTGCCGGCGGCGTTTGCGGCTCCCTTGCCGCCGCAGATCTCCTTCGTGGAGACGGCCGCACTCCCCGACAGCGGGATTGCTGGCTCTTTATGCTCTGCGCACTCTGGGATGCATCTCGACGGATGACTCCGTTCTTGTGCGCCATGCAGCCAACGGGGTCGGTCAGCTGGCGATCCAGCTTGCTCAGCTCATGAGCGCCAAGCTCATCGTCACAGAGGATAGCCAGAAGAAGCGAGAGACGTTGCGAGCAGAATACAACCTTTCCCCGGAGTTCATCCTTTCCGAGCGCCAGAGTGGCGTCGAGATAGTCAATGAGATCCGCCAGGCTGTCTCAGATCGAGGGGTGGATCTAGTCTTGAATTTCGACAGGCAGGAGTTGGAAGGTTCGCCGGATGCCTTGGCACCGTTTGGCACGCTGGTCAGCTTAGAACTTTCCAACAATCGGCCGTCTGACCATCCCCGTCTCCTCCGAGACGCCGCGTCCAGGTGTATCACCCTTGCTGCCGTGGACTTAACCAAACTTCATGGCCAGAAACCCGCGATTTTGCAGCAGCGTCTTTGGCAATTGTCGCAGCTTATGCTAGACGGGTCGGTGGTTCCGGTGACGCCGCTGGAAGTCCTCGCGGCTTCGGAACTTGCCAAAATCCTACAAGCCGTGCAGAAAAGTCAGATAACCGGTAAGGTAGGCTAGATCTAGGTCCACGGCAGTCCGTATCAATGAGTGCAGCTATAAGAATTTTTTTTTCTCTTGTTTGTTCAAACGTTCTCCAAGAAAACAAACTAACCAACAAACCAACCAATGGAATGACCACCATGCAGGCTCATATGCGCAAGAAATCACAGTATCAGTTCAACGCGAACGCGAGATGTGTGATTGCAGGCGGCTTTGCCGGGCTGGGCCGTAGCATGTGTCGATGAATGGCAAGTCGAGGAGCGCGAAATCTCCTCGTTCTGTCCCGGTCCGGGGCCCAGTCCGAGTCGGCGCGTCAGCTGGTTCAAGAGCTCAGTATGCTCGGGGTCACGGTGGTGGCGCCGACATGCGATATCATCCAGCCGGATTCACTCGCCGATGTATTTAAGAAGCATGCCTCTAAGTTACCTCCCATCCGAGGATGCCTCCAGTGCACCATGGTACTGAGAGTGAGTGATGACAACCTTTTTTTCCGAAAGCCCGCCAAAGACCAAGCTCAACCCTTCAAAATGCCGTGCTCACCAACATGACATACGAGGACTTCATCCTCAGCACACGACCGAAAGTCTTCGACTCATGGAGCCTGCACGCTCTCCTCCCGAAGGGGATGGATTTCTTCGTGCTCCTCTCGTCGGTCGGCGGGGTGCTCGGCGCCCCCAGTCAATCCAACTACTGCGCCGGGAACACCTTCAAGGACGCGCTGGCGCGGTACCGGGTGCAGCTCGGGGAGAGAGCCGTCGCCATCGACCTGGGCAGGATGGCCGGCGAGGGGGTCGTGGCCGAGACGGCCGGCATGCTGGACTCGCTACGCCGTCTGGGCTACTTCATGGACGTTACCCCGGCCGACCTGCACGCGCTGCTGACCCAATACTGCGACGACGCCACCGCCCGGCAGTCGCCGGTGCCGTTCACGTCCACCACATCTCCCACCGAATCGCAGGTCGTGGTGGGCTTCGAATGCCGCGAGCGTGCTGCGAGCGAGCCTGTCCGTCGCGGTGGCCGCGGCGCAGATCGTGCAGTGAGTCGTGGCTAAGCTGGCGCAGATCCTGGGCCTTCCCGTGGAGGAGATCGATGTGGATCGACCGGTGCATGCAAACGGCATCAATTCATTTGGTGCGGTCGAGCTGCGTAATTGGTTTGGGAAGCGCATCGGGGCGGATGTGGCGGTCTATGAATTCCTGGGCAATATGTCTCTGGCGGAGCTGAGTCGGTCTGCGGCCTAGAAGACTAAATTTCGAAATTGATGATTCTCTAGATAGAATCATAGGTGAGATGGTGAGGGAGAGGGGGGGGTGTGCCTTTCAGGCCACCCTTGTGTAGCTAGCTAGCCATATAGGGACTTGGCCGGGTGATAGTGTGGTTGGATTTCACTGCAAGGACCAGTTACACCTAGTGATATTGATTGATCTGGAGGATAATATCTTATTCTTGGAAATTCTTTACAGCCAATCCCCTCAATGGCATTGCAATTTGTTGGATACTAACTATTGATGAATTTATAGAATGGACCCGGCTAGGCAACCTGCCTGCCATCACCGCTCTTCTTGATTCTGTAAATTCTGTAAATCTGCCCACGGCCTCCGATACACCCCTTCACATCGCAGTCCACAACAACCGCCCCGAAATTCCTCGCCATTTGATATCACGGATTTGATGTCGACCAGAAAGGCTGTGAGTTGTATCGTGATATTAGTTTACCGCCGCTGCACCTCGCTGCTATACCGAACTCTCCGGGATGGATAGAGCTTCTGCTCGACGCGGGAGCGGACCCCGGCCAAGACGACGTATCAGCCGATGAACTCTGCTGCACGCAATTAAGGTACCTTGGTGAGGACGGAAGACCGCATACAGTCTTTGAGACAGCCACATATCGGGGCTGTGAGACCGCTGTGCAACGCTTGATCGACCGGCTGTAGCCCGCGGGCCTTGTCGGCGCCGAGGAGTGGCCCGATGCGGTGACGAAGAGGAGGCCGAAGTCGATTAGTCAGTCTGCGTTTGTTGCATTTCTTCGAACAAAAGGGCGCTGACCTGAATAGTATCCAAATGTAACCAAACTTAAGAGTTTCAATGACTTAAACTTATACAAATAATAATGAAAACTTCCACAGGACTGAGCTAAAGCTCTCACTCAAAATGCAAATATCTTTATGTTTTCTTAATCCGCTGCTTACCCTGTAATAGATATAAAGTATACAAAGCCAGCTTTAGTAAACGGCGATTTCATAATATATTGGAGCTTCTAGTATTTACACCCTTATTTATCGGTAAGTATCTACTAAGCGACTGTAGATTAGATATCTAAGCACAAATCCAATCTACAATTCAAAATAATCAAACCAAAAGCTGCTAGGAAATAGGTTGAGGGTCGACCCGACTTGTGAGCCCTCGGGCTTTGGTGAGACCTAAGTTAGTGGGTGGGTCGACCCGGCCGGGGCCATGCTAATTGCTGGTCATTATCGTCACCTGGATCGGCACGATCCGCTCGGAATTCCTGGAGCGGTGCGGAGTAGGAGTCCCCGACTTGCTTGGTGACGGAGACTGTGCTTATTATACGTGATTCTTCGGATTCAATTTCCCAGGTTGACTACATTTACGATTCCTTAGTAGGGCAGTCTATTACCCTGCGGTGCAACCGATAGTCTCTCCCAAGGCGGTAGAAGATGGGATACTCGCCCTTGTTTTTTGGGGGGGTGGAGGGAGCAATCAGGGGCCCGCAATTTACTGGAGAAACGTTACAGCGATGCATTGCTTTGCGAGTGAAGTGTAGTCAACAGCCTGTGATCCTTTCCCTTCGAACAGGAGCACCGCAGTGTCAAGAAGCATAACATCACTATACAAGTGAGGGTCACCGCTACGAAGACACCGAGTAGCGAGCTCCCACGGATACGAGTATGGCACAATGCGCGGATTTCTTATCTCTTCACCGAGCGCTATGCAGATACGTGCCTCGTACAATACATTGGTACCCTGTTTGAAGCTGCAGCAATGTAGTAACCGGGGTATTTAGGATGCAGTCGATGGCGAAACTCGACAAGCCATGCGCATTGGGGGCGACTCTGGTTAATCTGGTGAGGGACAACTTTGGGCCATCTGCGAGTTGCGGCATGGCCCACCGCATGTTCGTGCGTTGTTTCTGGCTTGTGTTTTCAGCGACAGACTAGATAAGATGTGATTGTTTTACTCAGATGCTACACGCTTACAAATATCGTAGAAGAGATAGGGCGAGCATAACGATACTGGCTTGGTAGGAGGCATGTCCCCTCTCATTGGCGGCAAAACCACAACATGCTGTGACGGTGCAATTCTACTGGGAAAATATGGGCTGCAAGCATGAGTGGCGCTGCTCTTGTCCGTTTTTCATCACACTTTACCCGGGCACATATTCTCGTGCTGCAGCCAAATGCAGTCCCATGTTCTTCAATTACGCAATTTCGACGCCTGTGGTCAAAAGGTGATTGGAGCACCACCTCGGAGGAGGCCGCAGCGGTGGATCCATACCCTAGTTGCTTTATGCCTGTCAGATTTTAGTTTCGAGAGGGGGGCCCCATCGGAATCCTCCCCCTCACAGACCCCCCTACGGCCCGTCCGAAGTCCGCTCCGAGATAATCTATCCGGTGCACTAGAACGCACGAGGGGCGCTGAATGGTGGTGGTGTGGGCCTGAGATCAAACTCAACAGTTACGTGAGAAGAATCATATCCAAATATAGCCGAGTCCTTTTGTTATTGGATCAAGAAATGATCTTTCCAAGCGGGCAAGAATTGAGACAGCGACATTTCTTTAGTCGAATGATCATCGTTTCGTATACAATGGTATAGATGTAGACATATGAGATTGCCAGCTAGAAAATTTCAATTCCAGTATTCAAACAGCGATATGAATTTCTATAAACCCTCTCTATTTGTGCATATCAAGAGGCTGATATACGCAGTATAAAGAGCGGCTCGCATACATACTAGGTAGCCGGATCAGGTGACTAGGCGCGTAGTGGTCATTTGATGCCCCATCGACAATCGTGCTGCGCGCAGTAATTCGGCTCGGTCAATCGTCAGCAGCTTATTTCGTAGGAGGATGATGGTCTAGACCACGCTTTCCAATCGCCTGTGAATGACGTCGCATATTGTGGTATCCCATTTAATTTAAGACCCCATGAAGAGCCAATCACTCAATACGAAACAGGACCATGGCGTTGGACGATTTATCATGATCAGATAGCATCAAGCTCTCGCTTTTTCTATCAGGACATCGCCATTCGGGCAAGGTCATACAGTTTATCGACTGAAAGGTACCAGCCCGCTCGGCCAAAATCAGTGAGGAGTAGTACGGGTGATCTAAATATCTTGACTCTTGCGACTTCAGCTGCAAGGAATGCTAGAGTGGGAAGGCCACGCGGACAAAGCCGCTTTGTCCTGTGCGGGCTGATTCTGAGGGCTTATCTGTTGAGTACTGAAGAAGACATTCGTTTGGTGGGTGGGTAATCTGATCTTCACTCGGGGGGTTTCGTAAGTCATGCCCTGAGACACGCAAGTGAAGGTCGGCATCATAGTCTCGCGGTGGTGAATTATTGACAGTGCCTACGCACTTCCAGTAGTAAAAGATACAGTGTGCATGGAATGCTTCACATCCTTGTGAATACGAAGTCGGGTCGAGTCATCATTTAATCTCATTATCTAATAGTGGCAGCGGTTGTTCATAGCTCACGACTTAGGGCTAGATCCCGACTTGAGCCTTCACATGATCAAAGTACCCGCTGCTTCTCGGTGGAAAGCGCTGATTGAGAGAGCTACCTAGCGAGCCCAACAGAGGCGTAGTCACGTTCCATCAAGTTCTGCCAGCTTTACTCCATCCCAAACTCTAGAAGTCTGCGAACGACAACTTATCCTGAGTGTTTTTACTTGAGATACCGATGCCGAGACTCGTGAATGGGACAAGTCGCTTATCTCGGCATGAACTGCGCCGTGCAATACAACCCGGATGAGAAGCGAGGTCACCCGCAGAAGCGCAACGGAGATCAATTCGGGTCCGAGTCCGGTGGCGCCCACGGAGATAACTATCTTTCATCTCTCCTGGTCAGACTGCCACATTCCAGGTCTACTCCTAACATAGCTTTAAGTGCGGGGAGAGGGTGCGGAGTAGCTTTTCTCAGCTGGCGGGAGTCATATTCCAAGGTATACTGCCCGAGTTGCCACGCTTCGGCCGCCTGCTGTGAGGGGCAGACTGAAGAAACCAAGCATGTTTGCCCAGGCGACTCGGTGCGAGTGCCCCGCTCGGCGCCGACCCCAAATCCGATCCCACGGGCGCGCCAACCCAACCACACGACAAAAAGTACGCGGAGTGGAGACAGGAGCCCTGAAGCCACAGAAAGCAGAAAGTAATCAGGGTCTGAGCCGGAAATGGGAAATGCTGGCCCCATCGATGCATAACTAGCGTGATTTCCGTTAGTCACAGCTTTCTCCGGCTGCGTTGTGACTGGTTAGCAGCGCCTGAGCCAATTCTCGACTTCCTGCAGCTCCCCTGCAATACCTCCGCTCTGGCACCTCGCAAATTCCCCGTTTCTATTTACAGATCATTGTCTTTCGAAGCCTGAACTGGATGGAACCAGAATATGAAAACCATGCGGTCACTATGGCTCCGGATGTGCCAAGGGAGAGGTCAAGAATCTTGGGTTTGTGCTTACGGGTATAGTACCCCAGAGAAATAGCATGGGATGAATTTAGGTAGATATCCCTCGACTGAAATAGCTGGACACTAGTCATTGAGCTTTAGGTCGCAGGATTGGGCCTTTTCCAACCGCGGCAGTCTGATCAAGCATGGAAGGGGCGTTGGGAGACACTGGCATATTTCGTAGATTTGAGATGAATGCTTTCATTCCCTTCCATATCGCTAGATTCCGAAGTTCTTATCGGACCAATTCATGAGGCTGATACTTCACCTCCAACGCAGTGACCCCATACTTTCCCACAGATCGCACTTGATTCACCAGCACCAGTCTTCCCTCCCCGTCGCTGACTCCGTTCAGCAGGTTGATCACTTCGGACAACCCCAACTCGCGTTGCCTTGCCAGTTGTAGTAGGGACAGATCGCGGATCCGAGCCAGCCTTATCCCTTCATCTGAATCCGACCTCGAGGGCGCAACGACGACCAAGGTAGCCGAACGGTTAAGCCGCAGCGCAGGTAGATGTGCGCGAAGCTCAGCCGAGAGGTGCGTCGCCACCAAGGCAGGTGATGATCCTGGCACGGGGATGGGAAAATTGAGGATGTACAGTGCGGCGTCGAGAATTGGTTGTGTTGATCCTGGCTGTCGGTGGGAGATGGTTATCCTGGGATTCGATGTCCGAAGTCGGTCATGTCTGGAGGATTGGAGTTGGACTGTAAAGCGGAGCGATGGATATTGGTTTGCAAGAGCGATGGCCCGTTCTGTGGATCTTGCGCCGACCTTGCATTCGGACATGGGTGAGTGACAAGAAAGCAGGCTCTGGGTGACGGGGGAGCCCTTACCTCAACAACGGCAGATTCATTCGCCATGCGAATTGCCTCTAGACAAGTCAAGACATCGGTTGCTGTATCGCACACATGGCCCGTTCCATATCGGAGATAGGCCTGCCACTGCCGCTGAAGGCGGGGCATTTGGGCTTGACTGGCAGTGGCGAAGGAAGACAGACAAGGGATCCCATCCTTTCGCCCATAGGAGTCGGAATCCTGCTTTATACTTGTCGCTTTGGCCAACGCGGCAGGGGCAGCCGTTTCAGCCAAAAACATGGCTGCGTCAAGATACGACGGTCTTGACACAAAGGCCGCGGAAACCTCGCTATGGGACACATGGCCTGGCTGAGGTTCTTGGAGAAATCCCCCGGTTGTGGCCATTCTGATAACCCGACTGAGCTGGCTTTCTGGAACCCCAATAAGACTGGAAACATCCTTGATCAAGGCTGTGCCGTCCAACGGAATACAAGCCGGGACTTGACTGTCGCCAAGCCATTGTATACAGGCCAGCAATTGCAGCTATCTTTCGGTTAGTCAGTATCTCAGTGAGGATAAAAACGGCAACTACCTGGCCTGCCAGATTCTGCAGCAAATCCGTCGGTCCAGCCAGCATGACTTGCAATTTGGTCAGACTTGCCAACGCGGACTCTCTTGCTTTGTGGACTTCTGGGGGTGCTTCTGTGGGTAGCAGCTGTGGTGGTCGAGCACCTAGACTGTCTATCCCTCCATTCCTGTAATGCGAGGCAAGCTCCTCCACTGCCGCCGAAAGATTACTCGACGCTGCCTCCAACTGAGCTAGGTACGCCATGTCATGGGAGGTTGGACAGGAATGAGCTGAAGGTCGCCCGTCAAATCCAAGGTCACAGCTTTATGCGTATGGTGGCCACGATGCTCCGCTTGCAGCAAGATGGAAAATCCTTCGGACCATGCAAGCTCGTAAAGAACTTATTGGGCCAGATGCTGTACTGAGCTTGAGGCAGGATGCCTGTGGCCCACACGCCAAAGGCGGGGTTTTCTGGGCTGCAGAGAATATTCGCAACTGTGCAGTGACGCTGTTTCCTGCAGGACTGCAGACTGTTTGCCCTCATTCCTAGCTTCGGGAGTTAGAATTCCCGGACATTGCTTGAGAGTGCCCCGGTCGGACATTCTATCAGCAGCAGCTGGATAAGAGACAGGCAAAGCTGCGATGCGCCCTGCAACGCTAGATGGAACGCGCCGCCAGGATCCGTCAGCACTAAAATGCGGTGCATGACTGAACAGTTGCTCTTTCTTTTTCACTCTTCGGGTTTCTCCGCCCAATGCATGAACGAGACTTGGTGCGAACCAAGCATTTCCTCATACAAAAAAGCAAAACAGTCTCCATAGGGTGTGTGCTTCTTTCTGGCATGAAATCATGGCGAAAGGGGGCGATGGGGGGATTATTCCGAGCTGTGCACGCTAGGACCGGGGTGTTCATGAGAGGATTACCCCACCGGCGCCTAGAGGGTCTAGAGTCACTGCCTGCTACCATGCAGAACCACTCGGGGGTGGTGTCGATCCTGCATCTGAGCCTTGGAACTAATTGAGGGTAATATGGGGACCGAATCCTACTGGGGCCAGAAACCAAAGCCTTCTCCGCTGATCCTTGCTCCCTTACATCCAGGCTAATCATGAGTGGCGAAGATCTCACGTCAGCATCAATTCAAATAGAGCTTATCAACAGGTCCAAGCGCGGTAAGCCTTAATATCGGGGACTTCTGCAATAGGAAGCCAGCATAAGATCAGGGGGCCGA
The DNA here is from genome assembly GCF_001890905.1 of Aspergillus aculeatus ATCC 16872. Classification (NCBI taxonomy): domain Eukaryota; kingdom Fungi; phylum Ascomycota; class Eurotiomycetes; order Eurotiales; family Aspergillaceae; genus Aspergillus; species Aspergillus aculeatus. Next base: position 869,754 of record NW_017962990.1, read on the forward strand.
TTGATTATCGGCAGCACGTCACATTCGCCGATCATTGGCTGGAGTTTCGCCATTGCTCTTGTCTTCGGAAATACCTATACCTAGCTAGTCTGGGTGTGAGTGGTGCTACTTGACTAGGGCTTTTATCAATGACTGGACACCAATCAATGTGACTGCTTTCGTAGTGACGCCGACCGAGGAGAATCATCATACCTACTGGGTCATCTGTTTTTGCGCCTGATTAATCAGGAAACTGGTCAAAGCTGGGACTAATAGGATCGACATAAGCCACAGCTCGTGCTTGGGAAGTTGTGGCCACCATAGCTTGCGGTCCGCAAGAGCTGTAGATTGCGCAGCATTAAGAAGATGGGGCCACGCCCTCATCGCATTCTCTACTTCCCGTTCGGCGATTGAATCACCCTGCCTTCTTCCCGGTCCATCCTATGGCTTCACCACTGCCGACCGCATCTTCACGAGCCACGTCCAAACTGCGCAAATCCTGTGATTTGTGTGCGGCGACCAAAGTCGGATGCACCAAAGAAAAGCCGAGCTGTGCTCGGTGTGCCAAACGAGATCACCCCTGCGTGTATAGCACTGCAAAGCGTGCAGGTCGTACATCCGGCAAAGGTCACAGCAGAGCACGAAGGGACTCGGCGTTGACGATGACAGCGACCATGACCGCCACAGCGTCACCAAGTCCGACATTCACATCAGCACAGGCAAGCGACATCACCAGTCCATCAACCCCGGGAGGTGGTGGGCTCTCTCCGTCACTCGATCTCCAGAGACAATGCTCGCCGTATCCCGATATCTTCGGAGCCCTGAGATCGCTCGACGAGAACTGCCTCTCATCACTCCCCGCGAGTTCTTTCCCAGATTTAGACGAGCTCTTCGCCTCGGCAGTAGGAATTCCTCTAGAACAGCAAGGTGATGCAGCCACCTTCTTTGACTTCACCCTCGACGACACTCGCACGTGTCCATTCCCTGCCCCGGAGCTCATCACGCACCCTACATCTCCCACATCTGCAGTGCGACCTCACATCGATGCCACGCCGACGATCAGTCGTCCAACCTCGGCCGCCTGCCAATGCTTGGCTCGTGCTCTTGCGCTGCTAGCCGATCTCTCCCCAGGCAATCCGGGGTGCGGCAACGATCCGGGTGCCACCACGTCCCCACTGCCCGATTTCGAGCGGGTTCTCGCCCAAAACGAGCAGACCAGTGAGACCGTCCGGAGAATTCTACAATGCAACTGTACCAACGACAGCTATCTCCTCATCACCCTGTCGCTCGTAGTTTTCCGGGTCATCGCCTGGTACACCGCGGCCACGGGCGCGGCCTCCGGCGAGGACCCACTCGAGCCCGTCCTGCAGGGCCCCCCCTCCTCCACCGACTGCGCATGCGAGGATGAACAGCGCATTGCCGTACAGCGCATCCTCTCCAAGCTCGCAGGCGTCCAGGCATCCGTCGATCTGCTGTCACAGCGGCTGCGCCGCATCTCGGAAACGGCGGGGGAGGAGCCGCAAGACACCTGTGACCCTTCGCTGCACATGACCGGCCCCCTTGCAGGAGGCATCCATGCGTTTTTAAAACCTTTCTCGCCCGGCTTGGTGAACACGCTGGAAGCCGATCTGCGGAAGCGTCTCTGTGACCTGTCAAGGGCTATTGTGGACCGCTTGCGGAGGTGATAATGATCCCGCTGCACAATGCACAGAGAGATCGAGGGTTACTTGGGCCTGGAGGGGCCGAAGAGGGAGGGGCCCAAATCGGGACCCCGATAATGATTCCTTTGTACATGCACAGTGATACATTATGTTTGTAATCCACTTGCAGATGCAGAATAGATGCAGTTGGCTTTTACCACCGAGCTCTACCCCCGAACCCCGAGATCCGAAGCTCGGGGAGTCAATGGAGGTTTAAATATTTTGGCAGGTAAGGTAGTTTACACCACTGGGCCACCCGCCAGCCTACCCAAGTGCATCCGTACACCATGGCAACAGCAACCGTCCCCTTCTTTGACTCAAATGACAGACTCTTCGACCAAGGCAAAGCCTTCTGGAACAACTACCTCAAAGGCCGCCCATCCGCGCCCGACGCCTTCTTCCAGCGCCTCTTCAACTACCACCAATCTCACGGAGGCCAATTCGGCACGGTGCACGATGTAGGCGCAGGCAACGGGCCCTACGCACACATCCTTCGCTCCAAGTTCCAGCATGTCATCATCTCCGACATCGCGAAGGAGAACGTGGTCCTCGCCGAGGATCGTTTGGGGGTGGACGGTTTCAGCTACCGCGCCGCCCGGGTCGAAGAGGGCGACGACATCGCCCCCGGCAGCGTGGACATGGTCTTCGCGACCAACGTCCTGCATTTCTGCGACCAGCCGCTCGCGATGAGCGAGATCGCGCGCCAACTCCGTCCCGGGGGTACCTTTGCCTGCGCGGCCTTTGGCGCAGCGCAGTTCGAGGACCCCCGCATCCAGGACGTCTACACTCGCATCAACCATTCCGGCGGCCGCGCCCTACTGGCCAAGGCCGATGATCCGGAGAAGCTAGTTGCCGTCATGGCCCGCACGCAGGGCAAGTACAATGTCGCCCCGTTGGATGAGGGGTTGTTTCGGCCCCGGGCGCAGCGCATTCACCTCAACATGGAGAACGGCGGCATCACGGCGCCCTTGCCGCCGGAGGTGCAGGTCCACGAGCCTGTCTATACTGGCGTAGACGATGTCGAGACCTTTGTGCAGGAGGATGGGTGGAGCTTTGTGACTGGGCTTGAGGGTGTGAAGGAGCATGTGTTGTCGTTTCCGTTTGCAAGGGACGATCCGAATTTCGGGGAGTTGTGGCAGGAGATGGAGGAGATCATTGGGGACGATGAGGTCAAGGGCACTTGGCCGGCGAAGATTATCTTAGCTACGAGGCGATAGTTGCAGACTGAAACCGTGTTGTTGTGCTGAATTTGATTTTTTGAAGCTTGAACCATACAGCCGTATCTCCAAATCTACGTAATGTGTCTCAAGATGGACCCTACGGTGTCCCCATCCACCTCTGACCAGGTAAATCAGTGAATGAGTAGTTTCATGATACCATTCCCGCTTTTCTCTTGGCTTCTTCCACTGCAACGATCTTCCTGAAGCGTGCTGTCGGGTAATTGCTCATTGGGTATTTCCTCCCCCCCCCCCCCCCCGCCATTCCGACTCCCCCGGGCCCTTTGAGCCGACTTCCCGATTGACCGAATGCCCCGAGTACTGTCCATGGACCATCATGATGACCTTAAGACTTTCTTGCAAATATCCCCATTCTACTTTCCACTCAGACCACCGACCCGTTTGACCAGTGACAGAGCTACCACCATGCCCGCCCCCGCCGCAACCCAAACCGCAACCTTAAACAAGTTCATCGACGGCTGGAAAGGCTGGACGCCGGACGGCTTCCTGGCCAGCTGGTCCGACGACTGCGCGCAAGTGACTCTGCCATTCAGCTCGGGGGTCCCGCCTCGCACCCGGGCCATCACCGAGAAGCTCTTCCCCAAGCTCATGTCCATCCTGACCAACTTTCAGGTACACTAACTCACCCAACTTTTGGCCAATGGCACACGAAAGGCTAAATGACAACGATTCAGCTGACGGTACACAATGTCATCCATGAACCCGCGGAGAGCAAAGCGGTCATCTATGCCATCACGACGGCCGACTCGCCCTTCGGACCGTACAAGAACGAACACGCGTGTTTCGTGTGGTTTGATGAAAGTGGCGAGTCCGTGAACCGGATCGAGGAGATGTTTGATGGGGTGTTTATGAAGGGCTTCTTGCCCAAGTTGGAGGCGTATATTAAGGGGCAGGAGGAGGCTTGAGCACGGGTACATAAATATCTGATAGTCTCTGGATGTGAAATTTTTATGATTGCAGTTATTCTACCCTCAGCCGCACTTATTGAGCTGGGTGTGTAGACCTGATCGTGTCCGCGGTAACTTACATCCTCCGAGGCCAGCCTTGAATTCTGCTTCGTTAACCCTCACCCACCGAAACGAGACCTTCGTGTCTGGTGCATGTAGAGCTAGGCCCCATTTTCACGAAACCACGACCTTGACTCCCGAAGCACGAGTCCACATACTATTTTCTAGGAATGAAATGATTCATTCTAGTATTTGAAAATCAAGCTTCCGAACGCAGGTCTTGCTTTCCCCCAGCAGCGACCGCCACCGGCCCCCCATTCTCCTCCAGGTACTTCCCGAATTTCGGCCCAAAATCTTGCAGAAACGCGGTATCGAGCATTTCCTCGAGTCTAGCCACTTTTCCTCCGTCGTCGGTGAACGTCAGGAAAGCCGCGTACTCGAGGTTCCAGTCTCCCCACGGAAGCTTCCCCGTCGACGCAGCGTATACAACCGCCTTGTTGTTGTCTGGATCATGGATCACGTGGTGGATTTGCAGCTATCGGGGTTAACATTGTTTGACCCCCTGAAATAGCTGACCGCGACTGAATACGTACCTGATATGACTTCACCGTCGCGACGAGAGCAGGCAGAACGATCTCCACTTCCTTACGGGTACGAACGGGCACGCTCAGGCTGTGGGGGAGGGTGACTTGTTGAAAGTCGTCGGAGAAGGTGGAGATCCATTCTTGGGCGTCCCATTTCTCCCAAGCGGAGATGAAACGCTTCAGCGTTGCTGCTTGGGTGGAAGCTGGGGCGGTCATTGATTTGATGTATTCGCAATAGGGATGGTGAGTGTGGTTTTGTAGGGATGTGCAAGTTGTTCGGCTGAGAAGATATATTCTTGAGGCTTGAGATTGACAAACACCATGGAATGTCCTAGTGACAAAATATTGTTGGGGAAGTTGACTCAATGAGAGGCGAAGTTCAACACTGATTGCAATCAGGCGACCACAGAAAAAGAAGGCATAATCGTCGAAATCGATTGACATCCTGTGTAGTCGGAAAATTGAGTCGGGCAATAACGGGGGATTTCAGAGCCCGACAACGCGACGGACGGCATTCGGAAAAGGAGAATAGCCCTGACTGGAAACAAATATCTTTGTTCAAGACGCAGGCTCGATCGATCCACCACTGTGCAAAATATACTTCCAGTGAGATATTCTTTCGTCACGTCGTTGCTCCTACGAAGCCCACAACACTCTGAAATGGGTTCTATCTCGTACATCCCCTACCGCCTCGATGGCAAAGTCGCTCTGGTGACCGGATCCGGCCGCGGCATCGGCGCCGCGATGGCTGTCGAACTGGGCCGATGCGGCGCAAAGGTCATCGTCAACTACAGCAAATCCGCCGGACCCGCCAATCAGGTCGTCGATGAGATCAAATCCCTGGGGTCCGACGCCGTCGCTCTCCAGGCCGACGTCAGCCAGGTGCCCCAAACCGTCCAGCTGTTCGAGGAAGCCGTCAAGGTGTTCGGCGGCATTGACATTGTGTGCTCCAACGCCGGCGTCGTCTCATTCGGACACCTGAGTGAGGTCACCGAAGAAGAGTTCGATCGCGTCTTCAGCGTCAACACCCGGGGGCAGTTCTTCGTCGCCCGCGAAGCGTACAAGCATTTGAACCAGAATGGTCGGGTCATTCTGATGAGCTCGAACACGGCCGACTCGTTCACCGTCCCGAAGCATTCGCTCTACTCTGCGTCCAAGGCCGCCATCAACACTTTTGTGCGTTGCCTGGCCAAAGACTGTGGCGACAAGAAGATCACCGTCAATGCGGTTGCCCCCGGCGGCACCGTCACCGATATGTTCCATGAGACGGCCAAGGACTATCTGCCCAACGCGGATAAGCTATCCAAGGAGCAGATTTTGGATGTGAGTTTTGCTAACCCGCGCGATTTTTCTCGGAGAGACTAACAGCATAGATTGTGGCTCATGTCTCGCCTTTGACCCGGTGCGGGTATCCCGTCGATATCGCCAAAGTAGTGTGCTTCTTGGCCTCGAGCGAGAGCGAATGGGTGAATGGGAAGGTTCTTGGAATCGATGGTGGTGCTGCTTAGACAGTTTGTCTCTAAAGCTCAATAGCCAATAAAGCTTCATATTGCACTGATGTACGAACTTGATGATTGTCACACTGCCTAGGCATGGCTTGTAGCTATCGGTAGGATATACGTCCCAGGCGGGGCTGTGAATTTTGTCAACGCGACTGAGACTCGAATAATTCTTCTGGATCGTGAAACATAGCTCTGAGCCTCGGTGAAAGAATGCAAAAGTCATAGCAACAATGTCAAGTAAGAGCAAACCAAGTCTTGACCCCCTTCCTCACCCGGAATGCCACCTTTCCATCCTCTGCCAACTTCCTCAAAACCTCCTCCATGAACGGTTCTAATGCCATTTTCCGTACTTCTTCATTCACCCGAGTGCCATGAACTACGTCAATCAGCTCACCAACAGTAACACTGGCCAACTGCCCCGTGGGCCTCTCCTTGCGGATCCGACCCAGCGCAGCAAGACACTGCTTCTCCCGACGGGTCTTCTGTGCCAGTTCGGTGGCAATCTTGAGATTGAGGTCGGGAATGACGGCACCGTGGGCGGGATACCCCGTCCTGCATCCTTGAGCCTGCAGCTTCCGGAGAGTGTCCATGTAGAGGCCCAGCTGCTCGACGGCGCTCGTGCCGTGGCCAAGGACATTGTCGCCCGTGAACATGGCGTTTTCCTCCTCAAGGACAAAGCACATGTGGTCGTGAGAATGGCCTGGCCCGTGAACTGCGCGAATGGTCGCGCCTTCGACTTTGAAGATTTGGCCTTCCTCAATGGGATGTTGGCCCTGCTCGGGCGAGTTCTTGTAGATGCCATCCGCCAAGTGGGGATACATCCGAATAAGATCCGGAACGCCGCCGGTATGGTCGCCGTGCCAATGAGTTAAAAACACATGGGACAACGAGATCGATCGGTTCGATAGTGTGACGTCGATCAAATCGGCCCATTCACGGTAGCCCTGTGCGGTGTCGATGATAAGGCGGTGCTGGCCTGTGCCCACGATATAGGTATTTGTTCCTTGCAACGTGAACTAAACCCACCATTAGGTTCGATCATCTCGCGGGGTCGGTGAGGGGGCATACCTTTCCCGCATTCTGGCCAAGGACTCGAAGCACTCGCGGGCTGAGCTGTTCGATATCCAGAAGTTTGGGCAGTCGTGACTGTTGGGTGACGAGATAGTCATCGAACGCGCAGACGTTCAGTGTCTTGTTGATCTGTCGGTAGCCTCCTTCACCCATTTTGATCTTGGGGTGTAATGATCTGGTTTGGAAGCATTATCGACAATTCAGACCGGAAAATCCCAAGATTCATTTGTATAACCCGTCGGGGTGGCTGCGTCTGCGTATTCCGTTGTCCGGATCCCGACTCGGGAGTCGGGCTATTTGTCTCTACTGCCAGTCGATGTGGTGGCAAGAACTTCGAGATACATGGGGTGACTGGACTATTTATCTTGGACATCCATGTCGATGTGACTCCATAATCAATCATTTGATTCACTCTCCTTTGCAATCTCGTGCGCGCTAGACACTCTCCACTCTTCTTTTGCCTGAGAGCTACCCTACACCTCCCTACAGCTACAACTTTGCTGCCGTTTGTACAGGTAGCAAGGGCATGTCGGCTCCCTCGTCGTCGTCCTCAACAGCCTCATTCGACATGGTAACCTATACCCCCCCAGCAGAGGCGCAGGACCTACCCACCAAACTTAAGGTCCTGTACTTCAGCAACGAATTTCCCACAGACGACCTTTCGACCCTTCTGCGCCGGTTACACAGTCACAGCAAGCACAGCAGTCATCCCATCTTGGCTCGGTTCTTGAGCGAAGCCACGAGGGTGCTGCGAAATGAGGTCAGCCAGCTACGCATGGAACTGGGCCAGCTGGTTCCTGCTTTCGAGTCCGTAACAACTTTGGCTGGTGAGACAAAGCTACGCAAGGGACCACTTGCTCAATCTATCGACGGAGTGTTGCTCTGTGTGCTGCAGCTGGGGATGTACATTGGGTACGCCTCTCATCCCCTTTGGTTCTTCCTGTGCTAGACTAATTGATTAGGCACTGCGAGCTCTATCCAGAGGACCAGGCAACGGAGACCAACAGTGTACTGACTGGCTTGGGAGTGGGTATACTAGTCTCAACAGCCGTTTCAGTCTCCACATCCCTGGATGATGCAGTCACGGCTGGTGTGGAAGTCCTGCGCATTGCCTTTCGTCTGGGCGTTTTCGTGGCCAACGTCTCGCATAACCTAGAGGACGTTGATGCGGAGGCTTCCGACTCATGGGCATACGTTGTCCATGGAATGACTGTCGACGAAGCTCAGAAAGAGCTGGACGATATCCAAGCCAAGGAGCGCACCCCATCAGCCAGCAAGATCTTTGTCAGTGCGATCAGCGAAACCTCGGTCACTGTGAGCGGACCACCATCTCGGCTCAAGGCCCTCTTCCGCAATTACGCCTCGTTTCGTGATCGCAAATTTGCGCACCTCCCGGTCTATGGAGGGCTATGCCATGCAGCGCATATCTACGCGCGTGAAGACGCACAAGCAGTCGTCCGAGCTCCTTCGCTACCGGCGCGATATAAGCCCGTCGTGCCCGTCATGTCCACCAGCTCCGGCCAGCCGTTTCTTGCGTCCAGTGCTGCAGAGCTGTTTGAGCAGGTGATTTTCGAAGTTCTAACCAAGCAAATCGTGTGGGACAATGTTATTCGTGGTGTTGCAGAGCGGGTCGCTAAGACCGACGTCCACGATGTCAACATCAAGGTCTTCCGTCACTCCCTTCCAGCCCAGCAGCTTTCGACTGCGTTGACGTCCGCCATGACTGATCTCCCTGTCGATGCCGACGACCTTCTGGCGTGGGTCGGGACCGATGTCGACCACGGGCAATACTCGCCCGGAAGCTCCATGCAGTCGAAGATTGCGATCGTCGGCATGTCCTGTCGCATGCCAGGTGGTGCCACAGATACAGAGAAGTTCTGGGATCTCCTTGAAGCTGGACTGGATGTACACCGGAGAATCCCCGCCGATCGCTTCGACGTTGACTCGCATCACGATCCTACTGGGAAGAGGATGAACACCAGTCACACGGCGTACGGGTGCTTCATCGACGAGCCGGGCCTTTTCGACGCACCGTTCTTCAACATGTCGCCCCGTGAAGCGGAACAGACCGACCCCATGCAGCGCTTGGCCATTGTCACGGCGTATGAAGCCCTGGAGCGAGCCGGGTATGTGGCGAACCGCACGCCGGCAACAAATCTCAACCGCATCGGCACCTGGTACGGTCAGGCCAGTGACGACTATCGGGAGGTCAACACGGGTCAAGAGATCAGCACGTACTTCATTCCCGGTGGATGTCGCGCCTTTGGCCCCGGGCGCATCAATTATTTTTTCAAGTTCGCGGGACCCAGTTTCAACTGCGACACGGCCTGCTCCTCGAGTCTGGCCACCATCCAGGCGGCCTGCACTGCACTCTGGGCAGGCGACGTCGACACTGTCGTCGCAGGAGGTCTGAATGTGCTGACCAACTCGGATGCGTTCGCCGGTCTCTGTAACGGCCACTTCCTCACCAAGACGCCCAACGCCTGCAAGACCTGGGACTGCACGGCTGATGGGTACTGTCGCGCCGATGGTGTCGGCTCGATTGTCATGAAGCGGCTGGACGATGCATTGGCGGACAACGACAACATCCTCGGCGTGATTCCAGCTGCGGCGACCAACCACTCTGCGAATGCGGTTTCGATCACACATCCCCACGCCGGCCACCAGTCCGATCTGTATCGGCAAGTCATGGCGCGGGCCGGCATTGACCCGCTTGACGTCAGCTACGTGGAGTTCCACGGCACGGGAACCCAAGCAGGTGATGCCGAAGAGATGGAGTCCATAACCAACGTGTTTGCCCCTATCAAGGGCAAAAGGCGAACCTCCAAACAGCCGCTTCATATCGGTGCTGTCAAGGCAAATGTGGGCCACGGAGAGGCTGCTGCGGGTGTGACGGCGCTTATTAAGGTCCTGCTTATGCTGCAAAAAGGTGCAATCCCGCCTCATGTCGGCATCAAAACTAGCATCAACCCGGGCTTTCCTAAAGATATGGAGCGGCGCAACTTGCATATTCCCTTCGAGACCACCGCATGGTCTCGGACGTCCGAGAAGAAGCGCATCGCGGTGGTGAACAACTTCAGTGCAGCTGGTGGTAATACTACGCTTGTGCTGGAGGAAGGTCCAGTGCGAGACAGACTTGGATCCGATCCGCGACCCAGCCATGTTTTTACTGTCTCTGCCAAGAGCAAAATCTCCCTCAAGGGCAACCTCCAGCGGCTGATTGCCTACCTTGAGAAAAATGAAGATGTGTCTATGGCCGACCTGGCGTACTCGCTTACAGCCAGACGCTATCACCACAACCATCGTGTGGCTGCTACTGCTACAGACACAAGCAGCCTAAAGCAACAGCTTATTTCCAAGCTGGACGGGGTCGATTCCATGAAGCCAATGCCCACGACTGGAGCACCACCGGTCGCGTTTGTCTTCACCGGGCAAGGCGCCGCCGACAAGTCGATGAACCTGCAGCTGTACCACCACTCCCCATTCTTCCGGTCCCAGCTCGAAAGCCTTGACCGTCTGGGTCAACAGCATGGCTTTCCCTCGTTCCTCCCAGCCGTCGATGGTAGTTACCCCAAAGACCACGCCTGGCCGCCGGTTATCACCCAAGTAGCTCACACCAGCGTGGAGATCGCCTTGGCCAGATACTGGGAGACACTGGGTATCAAACCCGAAGTCGTCGCCGGACATAGTCTGGGCGAGTACGCGGCCTTTGTCATCGCCGGTGTCCTCTCCGCAAGCGACGCCATTTTCCTGGTCGGTTCGCGAGCTCAGATGCTGGAATCCTTGTGTACTGCCGGCACGCACAAGATGATGGCCGTCAAGGCGTCGCGATGCGAGATCGAGGATGCGATCAAGGACCTCCCGTATGACCTCGCATGCGTGAATGGGCCCAAGGAGACTGTTCTTTCGGGGACCACCGAGCAGATGGAAGCCGTTTCAGTCCCTCTCAAAGAAAAAGGCTACAGGGTCATCTTCCTCGATGTCCCATTTGCTTTCCATTCCGCCCAGACCGACCCCATCCTGGACCTGTTCGAGGAGACCGCCAGAAAGAGCGTCATCTTCCGCCCACCAACGCTGCCCATCGTCTCCCCCTTGCTGGGTAGAGTTGTCTTCGATGAAAAGTCCCTCAATGCCGAGTACTTGCGCCGAGCGACGCGCGGAACCGTCGATTTCTTGTCTGCCATGCAGAACGCGCAGGAGACCTCGATCGTCGACAAGGACACGGTCTGGGTTGAGGTCGGGCCGCACCCGGTCTGTGTGGCATTTATCAAAGCCAGCTTCGACCCTGCTCCGGTAACGGTGGGCTCTTTCCGTCGAGGGGAGGACAACTGGACCACTCTCGCAGCGGGTTTGGGGCAGCTTCACACCGCGGGGCTGCCGGTGCGCTGGGGTGAGTTCCACCGGCCTTTTGAGGCGTCGCTTCGTCTTCTAGATCTGCCCACCTACAGCTGGAACGAGAAGAATTACTGGATCCAGTATAGAGGAGACTGGGCGCTCACCAAGGGCAATACGTTCTACGATGCTGAGAAGGGTATCAATCGACAGGCCGCGGCTGCCCCGGTGTCTAGTCTCAGTACCACCACTGTGCAGCAGATCATCGAGGAGAATTTCTCTGGATCGTCCGGCAAGGTTGTCATGCAGTCTGACCTGATGCAGCCTGATCTCCTTGCGGCTGCGCACGGACACAAGATGAATAACTGCGGTGTCGTTACGTCCGTAAGTGCTTATCAGACCTTCTGCCTCGGGCTCTCACTGACTACATAGTCCATCCATGGCGACATCGTATACACCCTCGGTGAATACCTGTACAAGAAGCTCATCCCCATGGCCAAGACCGTGCATGCCAACATCACCGACCTGAAGGTGACCAAGGGCCTCGTAGCCCAAAGCAACACCAAGGTCCCGCAATACTTCCGCGTCACCGCTACGACAGCAGACATCCACGCCGGTGCCGCCGACTTTGTCTGGGAGAATGTCGCCAACGACGGCACCGTCTCGGAACCCTTTGCAACCTGCCGCGTCGTGTACGGCGATGCGGACCACTGGCTCTCATCATGGAGCCCGCTCGCGCACCTCGTGCAGGGCCGCATCGAGACCCTCGAGCGTCTCGCCGCGGAGGGGATCGCAAACCGCTTCTCGCACAAGATGGCGTACACCCTCTTCGGCAACAACCTGGTCGAGTACGCCGACAAGTACCGGGGCATGCAAGCGGTCGTGATGCACGAGTTCGAGGCCTTCGCCGACGTCACCCTCAAGCACGTCTCCGGCGGCGGGAGCTACACCGTGCCTCCGTACTTCATCGACAGCGTGGCGCATCTGGCCGGGTTCATCATGAACGTCTCCGACGCCAGCGACACGGCGAACACCTTCTGTGTGACCCCGGGCTGGGACAGTATGCGTTTCGCGCGGCCATTGGTCCCGGGACAGAGGTACCGGTCCTATGTCAAGATGATCCCAACCGACGACGATCCGTCCGTGTATCTGGGTGATGTGTATGTCTTCCAGGACAAGGTGATCATGGGGATGGTGGGAGGCATCCAGTTCCGTCGCTACCCCCGCATCCTCATGAACCGGTTCTTCGCCGCGCCGGACTCGTCGATCGCGAAGTCCTATGCTGCTGCTGGTGGCGCGGGTCCTGCCGTGTCTGCCCCGGCGCCTGCTCCTCCTGTCTCGCCGCCCAAGCCCGCGGTGGTAGAGGCTGCTCTCCAGGCCAATCCGTCAGCATCGACCCCTGCCTCTACACCAGCACCGGCGGCCGTTACTGCTGCCCCTGCTGTGAACTCCGACAGCACATCCGGCAAGGCTCTGGTCTTGATTGCTAATGAGGCCGGTCTCGAGCAATCCGATCTCACCGACGATGCAGCATTTGCCAATCTGGGTGTGGACAGCCTGATGAGTTTGGTAATCGCCGAGAAGTTCCGCGAGGAACTGGGAATTGTGGTGGCCGGGAGTCTGTTCTTGGAGTATCCTACCATTGGGGCTTTGCGGTCGTGGTTGGAGGAGTATTATAGTTAAACCTGACATTTGTTTTTTTGATCTTGGTGGTAAGAGAGTGTGACGGTTCCTGCGCGACAATTTGTTCATCATCCGCAATATATATACAAATTTCAGATCGGAGCATCTAATATCGCCTTGAAATTTCAATGGGCAATAGGTATTCCTAATGCCCCCAGTATTGCTTCACGATCAACTTCCTCTATTTCCAAAACTTTTCAGGATAATGGAGTGATGGTGGGTTGGTGGCTAAGTTGGGCGGTTGTATAGCAGGCATTTATATGCTAGTGGGCTTGGTTACTATAATAACTAAAAACCATATTTTATAGAGCTATTTTCGATTTATAGGTGTACTTGTTATATCGGGAATAATTGAAAGACCTAGGCTACCAGCTGTAAATACTTGCTAATCTACTTCTCCGAAAAAAAATTCCTCGCCTAAGATATATTAGTATTCTCTAAGAAATACTTCTATAGTCCTAGGATATTTTTCCCTCGACATAGTCTTTGCTCTATGCAAACACTCGAATTATAGCAATGCAATGTCTTATTTTGAAAAGGAAACAGATAAACATATGTACATATACGGAGAGCTGGTACAAAGTATGCTATTTTGATCCTTAGCGTCTTTACTATCAGTTCAAAATCTCTAGTTTTTATTCTTTTCTAGTTTCCCCTATGTTATAGTAAATGTGACCTGTAGATAAAAGCTAGATAGTAGAGTTAGATAGTAATTTATGTAGCTGTCGCCGATTCGGAAAGAGCCCTGTAGAAAGGACTTCATTACTCAAGAATAAGGCTTTCATGAATCAATGCAACAACAGCAATTGCGATCCTTACTCCCATCCAAAAGTTCATATCCTCAATAGTAAAACATAATCACCCACCCTTCGCAATTCTCATCCTCGTACTTGCAGAACGTCATTCGCGCCATCAATGACGGCATCCATTCATCTACCCATTCCATATACAACCTATCCCCCTTAATGCCCATTCTCCTCAGAGTCCGCCCCACCCTCCCCAAAATGCTCCTTCCCCTCCGCAAACACCTGATCGTAATCAAACTCCGTCCAGTTGATCTTGGGACACACGCCCGCAAACCGCCATACCCCCTCCACGCGGGCGTACCACATCGTCGCCGTCCCGTGCGCATGGCCCTTGACCGCCACCTCGGTGAGGGTCTCATCCGTGTACCGCTGATGGGCGACGCGCAGCTGATGGCGTCCCACGATCGCATCGTCGGCCGTCTTCTCCCACGTGCTCAGCCCGACCAGGTGCTGCGTTCTCAAGCGCGGGTTGCCCAGGAAGCGCGGGTCGGAGGCCATGAGGATGAACTCGTCGCGCGGCATCGCTTCCCAGAGTTTGTTGAGGAAAGAGCGGTAGTCGATCTAGAGGGGAAATCAGAGGTGGAACGGGCTGGCTAGGAAGGGGTTCGGAAAGGCAACCCTACTCGGAGGGTGGGAGCCACGCTCTTCCGCAGACGCTCCCAGTCTTTCGTGTCGTAGCTGTCAGCCCATTCGAAGAGGACGCGCTGGCAGCTTGTGATCTCTGGGAGGTTGGTCAGTATTCTGCGATTGAGGCCGGGGAGTGTTAGGGTGGAGAAGGTCATGTGACCTGGCGTGGTTGTTGGTACCTTCGAACGTAGGGGTCTTGGACATTGTGATTGTCATCGTGGACTGTATCAATGAGCTTGGGTCGTGCGAGTGTGGTTTTCCGGATTGAAACACACACCTTCCCCCTCTGTGGGAACTTGTATAAAGTGGTGGTGGTTGTTGTTGGTGGTGGATGAAGGCGTCGGGAAGCGAGGCTCGGGTGATTCGTATTTCGGTTTTCGGGGCATTTTTGGTTTGGCGACCCCCATCAATCCCTCCTCGCGTGGTGCAATCGTAATAGCCCGAGGTCGGGGTCGGTTGCCGGGTTCATATTTCTGGCCGCGGAGGAATTTTCTCTGGCTTGCGTTGAGAAAGTACGGGGTTCTAGGTACAATTACAGTCTGGCCGACCGTGTCATCTCCAGGGCAGTCAGCCTTTGCTTGCAGGTAAGGGAGGGTGGAAGTTCGACTTTGCGGGACGGGAGGCTTTCCTTTCCAGTTGCCACTGCACGATCAGTGCCACTCAGTCCCTACCCCTCTTCTTGCGGCTCGCTGTGTTCTTGTTTGCTATGCAAATGTAGATCCGATTTCTAGGAGCACCCTAATAGTGCTCCAGACAATCAATGGTAGAAAGCGTCCAGTTTGCGCATTTAGACCTTGTTGTGTGGAGCGAAGGTTTTTTATATATATTGCTGCTCCTCCTTTTGCGGGCAAGCGTGAGACATCCTTGTGGATCGCTTATTGGTTGAGATCAAACTTGCAGTGGTTGTATAAGATCTGAGTCTCGATACGAGAAATAGCTACGGGTTATGTCAACCGAGATGCGAACACGAATAAAGTACAGTATATTAACTATCAACTATCTATCTACTGCCCTACCCCAATACCCCATTCATCCACCTTCCCGCAGCCTCATCCCTACACAAACCCCCTCACTCAATCACCACCTTCTTCACCTCGACATCATCCGGCTCCGTCTTCGGCACCTCGACAACAAGCACCCCATCCTCCAACTTGGCCGAGATCGCCTCGCCATCCACTTTCGGCGCACTGCCTGGGCCGCCTAGTCGTACTTTGCGCTCAAACGCCCCCACCCGGCGCTCATCCAGCGCAATCGTCTTGAGCAGCTCCTCTGACCCCGGCCGACCGATCGTCCCCGAAATACCGAGCTGCACAGCCTTGGGGTCCCAACTGACCTCGACGTCTTCCTTCTTCGCGCCGGGCAGAGGCACGTGAATCACGAAAGCCTCGGGGGTGTCGAACACGTCCACGTCGAGTTGGTATGCATCGGATTTGACACCGGGGAACGTGAAGGGAGGCTGATTGGAGTAGAGGAGGGGGAAGCCCCAAGGGTGGTGGGGTGTGTCGAAGCTGGTGCGTGCACTGTAACCATTCGCACCCCATCCTCGGCCACGGGATCCGCCTTGCTGGAACCCGGGGAACGTGTCAGGCGGCTGATGATAAGGAAATCCGCCTGCGCCGTGTGTTTGCGCACCCGGGAATTGGTACGGTTGGTACGGCTGGCGCGGGAACGTGGGCTTGCCTTTGTGATCATCGTCATCGTCATCGTTGTCGTCGGCCCATGGGGAGGGATAGGGCTGTCGCCAGGGAATGGCCCCCGGATACGGGTACGGCTTGTGGCCCTCGGCAGGTCCCGGGTAGGGGTATGGCTTGCGCGGGAATGGCTTGGGCTTTGCACCGTCGTCATCGACCCACGGCGAAGGGTAGGGCTTTCTGTCTTCCGCTGGACCTGGGTAGACGTGTGGCTGGTGCCATGGGAGAGGGCCGGGGTAGGTGTGTGGCTCCTGCGCGTAGATCGGGAACGGGTATGGTTTGCGGGCCTCGGGTGCGCCGGGGAAGGAGTATGGTGGGTGGCCCTTTGCCGGCCCGGGGTATGGATATGGCTTGCGCGGAGCCGTGGCCTCACCGCGTTCGTGGTTGGCCTCGTTGGTGTCGTCTCCGTCGCGGGGCTGCGCCGCCCAGGGCGATGGATAGGGGTGGCCGGGGCGACCGACCTTGTTCGGGGCGGGTTGGAAGGCCCAGGTGTTGGGGTTGGGATGAGGAGAGGAGAATGGGTGAGTTGGGCCCTGTTCGTCTGCGTTGGCGGCAAAGGTCCAGGGAGGGATGTTCTGGTTTAGGGCTCGGATGGTCATGTTTATAATTAAGTCGAAAAGACAGTGTAGAGTAAGATTGAATGGCAAGATAATGTTGAACTAGAGTTGACTGTAGCTGGCAAGTTGGAAGATTGATGGCGATACGAGACCATACTTGCGGTCACCCTTTTATAGTCTCAATCCAGGCAACCAAAACTCTCCAATCTATTTCCTCCAGCGACTGAGTTTGCCACAACTTGATTGCCGTGGATCTGTGGCGCTGCCAAATCCATTGATGGCGGACAATGGCAGACAATTTCGGACAATGTCGGAGATCCTAACCCCCGAGGTGTCAATTGCCTGCTATTGTTGGGCTACAAACTTCCCTCGGACATTCTACACCCCGACCAAATCCCAAAGCAGCATCCTTTTCCTGCATCCACCCCGCCCCCTTGGATGGGAGTCCCTGGAAATAAGTATGGCACGACTGACACGACATGACAAATTCGGACACGCTACACCCCGACAACCTATTTCGCATCCCCCCGTGGACTACTATCTCCCGACAATCGTCATATTCAGCACCCATGTCCGAACCCCGAAGCTGCCATCGTAGGCCAAGAAGCCCGATCGATAAGATCATGGACTGGTCGGCCCGACTCGAGGAAAAGAGACAGAGAAGACCTAGTCACTAATCTTTGTGTCACACCATGTCGACCTACGCGATCCTTGGCGCCACCGGCAACTGTGGCACTGCTCTCATCGACAACCTGCTGCGCACCAACGATGCGCGAATCAACGCCTATTGTCGCAACAAGGCCAAGCTGACCCAAAAGGTGCCAGCCGTCGCCGACAACAAGCGCGTCACGGTCTACGAAGGGAGCATCTACGACATTGACCTGCTGGCCGAATGCATCCGCGACGCCCACGCCATCTTCCACGTGGTGACGACCAACGACAATGTGCCCGGCTGCCACGTCGGCCTGGACACGGCGAAGAGCATCATCGCCGCGATCGAGAAGCTGAAGGTTCACGGCCAGCTGCGCCCACCCCTCCCCAGAATCGTCCTTCTCTCCTCCGGCACCATCGACGACCATCTCAGCCGCCACATGCCGTGGTGGTTCCGGCCCATCCTTCGCACCGCCGCCTCGCACGTCTACGAGGACCTGCGCAGGACGGAGGCCTACCTCCGGGCGCAGGCAGACCTGGTGTCCACGATTTTCATCAAGCCCGGCGGGCTCGCTGTGGATGCGCAACGCGGCCATGAGCTGAATCTCGACCACGACGAATCGTTCGTCTCGTACCTCGACCTGGCCGCGGGGATGATCGAGGCCGCGGATGACGAGGACGGGAGCTACGAGATGAAGAATGTCAGCGTGGTGAATAGGAATGGGTCGGCCAAGTTTCCCTCCGGCACCCCGATGTGTATTGCCACCGGTCTAGCGAGACATTTCTTTCCGTTTCTGCATGTTTATCTGCCATCTACCGGGCCTAGCTAGTGATCCTACGATATGAAATAGAATATACGATGCGAGTGCGTTGGTCCGCACAAAGCTATTCCGGAAAGTTAGTTACATAGGATGAACAGTTCAACTGTATTCTAATCCAAGAAAAAAAACTAAGCAAGATCTGGCCGGATCTTCCACCCCATATCGAAGCCCGTAAAATTCACAAACTTCTGGTCGGTGGGCCAGTCCTTGGTCGTGTCCAGCGCCATGCGTGCAATCTGCAGCCACATATCGCCCTTAACCGGGAACGCATCAGGGTACTCGGCCTCGAACGGGCGCGCGGCCTCCTGGCCGTTCTTCAGCGCACGGATCATCTTCGCCACATGCCCATCGTCGTGCTCCTTGTTGACGGCCGCATACAACTCCTTCCAGCCCATGTTCGCGCTGAAGTCGTCGTGGTAGTCCGTGATCGCGTCGTCGTACAGCTCGGCGGACCCGCTGACCACGTACCAGGCCAAATCCAGCCGGCCCTTCCACTCGACGAGACGCACGCGGTCGGCGAGGCTGATCCAGGCCTGGCGGATGAGCACGCTGAAGAAGAGCGAGCTGGTGAGGGTGTGCATGTAGAAGAAGTCGATCTTGCGCTTGCGGCCGGGCCGCTGGCTGGCGCCGGCCATGTACGCGCAGACGCTGATCATCTCGGCGGTGCGGCGCTGCAGCTCGCGCTCGTCGGGCTTGACGGTGAACTGCGAGCCGATGGCTGCCATCTCGAGGAGGGCGCGGCCGACGACGCCGTCGCGCATCTTGTTGCCGAAGTCCTCCCAGCGCGGGGCGGACCGGATCGCCTCGGTGGCGCGGGCCTCGCGCAGCAGCTGGACGAGCGGCTTGGGATGCGCCGGCGGGTACGCGATGGCCGCCTGCGCCTCGCACGCCTCGAACAGCTGGCTGATGTGGCTGTCGTCGTGGGCGGCCGCCTGCGCCAGCGCCTCGGCGATGAGGCTGGGCTGCTGGAACTCGATCCCCAGCCCCAGGTGGATCACCGGGTGGTAGGCGCCCTCGTACAGCCGCGCCAGCATCTTCTCGGCGACTGCGCTGCGCGAGAACACGTACTTGTTCACGACTGCCTGCCACCCGTGCGCGTCCATCTGTCGCTGGAAGAATACCAGGAACGAGGTGTACTGCGTGATCGTGCCCAGCGTTTCAAGAAAAAAGGCCTCGTCCGTGAGCCGCTCGACCGTCGCGCCGTCGACCGCCGGAATCGGCCGCTGGATGCCCACCCCGTCGTCGTAGGCGCGCTGGATGTCCGCGGGCCCGGCCCCCAGCGCCAGGCAGGTCAGAATCGAGTGCGCGATGTGGTTGTGGCCCGCCCGGTCACGGAAGAACATGTGCCATTCTTCGTGGTTTTTTTGGAGGAGCCGGTTGGCTTCCTGGATCGAGGCGCGGTCCACGGCCGCGTCGTCCAGTAGGCCGACGTGCTCGTCCGACAGCCCGATCTGCGAGTTCAGCGTGACGGTTTCGGTTGCGGTGGAGCCCATGGTTTGTCCT
The DNA here is from genome assembly GCF_001890905.1 of Aspergillus aculeatus ATCC 16872. Lineage (NCBI taxonomy): Eukaryota > Fungi > Ascomycota > Eurotiomycetes > Eurotiales > Aspergillaceae > Aspergillus > Aspergillus aculeatus. The sequence continues at coordinate 889,446 of NW_017962990.1, forward strand.
TGCTGTTCTACCTTTTGTTCCGGATTGACTGGTTGTAGAGCGGTCTTGTTGCTCTCGATGTGGGCTATATACATAACCCTAACCGGGAAAAATGGAAATCGGAAAGCGGACTGCGACGCCCGGACCCCGAACCCCCTGCAATCCACCCGAACCCATCACCCCATATATTCGGGGCATTTATCACACCCTCCTGGGTTAGCAATGAGAGGACCCTACGAGTCACACACACCACCAGAAATGGCTACGATGACTGCGACGACAGCAACAGAAGCAGAGGGCCTCCCGCCCAGCCGGTATCTCTGCTTGACCATTTTGGGCTATCGCAAGCCGGGTATGAGCGAGGAGGCCTACCGTCGGCATATGATCCAGGTCTCGGCGCCCCTGACAAAAGACCTGATGGTCAAATACGGAGTCAAACGGTGGACGGTGGTGTGTATCGTGTTTCACAATTTATGTGGCCACGCGAACTGACACAGGGGCTATGCAGATCCACAATCCGACGCAGACTCGCCTCTTGATGAACCGGATCTATGATCGCCAGATGGCCAACATCGCCGACTACGATTGTTTCAGCCAGGTGGTGTTCGAGAGCGTGGAACACTACAAGAAGATGAAGGAGGATCCGTACTACAAGGAGCATCTTTTTGGGGATCATGAGAACTTTGCGGATACGCGGCGGAGCCAGTAGGTTTATCCCCAGCCCTGGAATGAGACCGGGTGTGTCTGACTGGCAGCTTTAGAATGACGATCGGGTGGATTGAGGAATGGATCAATGATGGTACCGTGCGAGGGGGATTGGAGTTTCCAAGTGATGCGCAGCGGGGAGCATCGGGGATTGTGTCGGCATCTGGACTCGCCATCATGACTGTGTTTCTGGGCGCGTTTATCTTTCTCTCAAGATAGCTTTGATCAAACTACGCTTCGATGAAGATTCTATGTATGTGCAGAAACACCGGATTTGCAGACTGTGTAGCTGTTATTATAATACTAGTGGAATACGAATCACTCCCCTGGTGATCGGTTCGTTTATTGGAGCACGCCTGGGGATAGGGGGCTGGGCTCGACTAGTTACCAGTGGCTCCTAAGTAGTGTGGACACGCTGGGCAGTTTTGCAGATGCTCTCGCTTGTGTGCTCGATGACCTGTTTCTCTGCCCTGGCACTCAGTGCTACTCTCAAAGGGTGTTCTGGGTCATTAGGAGACGACACATGTCTCCCTAGGCCAAAGATGCAGTGGCCCTCCATTGGTCAATCCCTCACAACCACTGTTTATTCCCCAAGTGGCTGACAAACGCTCCTCCATGTAATTCCACGGTCGCGTTCTCGATGACCTCCAGTTGCCGGCGCACACTCTCCTCCATCGTCATCGGCCTCGAGAAATGCGGCGCGTACGCTTGCAGCTTGGCGGCCATCCGCCGTCTTCCCTCCGCCTCGCCCTCGGACGGGGCCGTATCGGGCTTGGACACGGCGCCGGGGCTGATGGCCATGAACAGGATCCCTTCCGTCGCCCCAAGCGAGGCATGATACTTGGCCATGAGGAGGTTGGCCGCCGCCTTGGAGATCGCGTAGGGCATCGCGTTGTCCAACGCGAAGTTTCGGACGAGGTCCGGATCGGCCAGCAGGGACGAGATGGTGATCACTTTCTTGGCCCTCCCCTTTCGAATCAGCGGCAGGAATGCGTTGACGGTGTGCGCCACCCCTACCACATTCGTGCGGCATGACTGTAAGATGTCGCGCTCCAGGACCCCGGGCGACAGGTCCGTGATCGGTGTGAAGGCGCTGGTCGGGGTCAAGATGGCGGCGTTGTTGATCAGCACATCCAGGCCCCCGCCGGTGATGGCGCGGACCTGCTCAGCCGCTGTCTGCAGGGCTTTGGGGTCGGTGATGTCGGCACAGACGTGGTGGACATTGGTCAGTCGATCTGCTAATGGATGGCTATGCGGTGAGGATTTATCGCGAACTAGTCCGATTACGGTGTTTTGCGGGTTGGAGGAGAGGTGCTTCAGCCAGGCGTAGCCCAGTCCTCGACTTCCGCCGGTGATGAGATAGGACGGCATGGTGTTTTGGTGGATCGGGATCGATGAACGGTGACCGGTCGCATTAATGACAGAGTGCACATGCTTTTGTTTCTCCTTTGGATGTTTTAATGTCAGCTAGCAGTGAGGATTCCTGCAGTAGCGCGCGTGCATACCGCCAACCCATTGGTTTTATCCTTGGTTGGGAGATCGGGCTATTGTTGTCGGGGATTCGAAGCATACCGGAGTCCGGTCCTACTCCCAGGCTAGGGCTATGCAGCGACAGGGGTCAATTGCATGCTAGGAATCGTCATCGTCAATGCGCACGTAAGCAAACTCCCCGATCCCGACCATTCGATGATGACCAGTCTCGCTTGCCCAGTGGGACCAGTTGCCCTTTGGCGATAATGTATCTGAGGTTACGGTACATAAGCTATTAAGGCTGTCTCACAAGATCAACCCGACCCCCTGCTCATCCCCTGTGTCCCAAACAATCCACTCAAGATGGATGCGACCTACACAGATCAGTTTAATGGTTTCGAGCTGCCGATGAAGGCAGCGATAACCGGATTGGTGGCGACCGTGACGACCTTTCTCGCCTACATTGTCTTCCTCTCGTATACCCCTCGTGTTGACAAGAAATCCCCCCAATTCACTCCCAACACCGTGCCACTGGTGGGGTCATGGAGTTTCTTCACGCAAAAATGGTAAGTATAGCCATCTCGCTCCCTCCAAACCAACCCATGTCTGAGCAACACATAGGGCATTCTGGCAAGACTGCGTGGCCAAGAGCCAGACCGGGCACTTCAGCTTCTGGCTCGGCAAGTACCACGTTGTTGGGGTGTCGGGGGCAGCGGCCCGCAAAGTGTTCCTCGACAACCCTAACTTCGACTTCGTGCGCGGGGCGACTCTGGTCGGCCACGGCCCGGACTTCGTGCCTCCGCTGCACGCGATTTTCCACGGCAACTTCCAGAACGGCCGCAGCTACTTCCAGCGCCGCCTGGTGGACTTGCAGAAGTCCGAGCAGCTGGGGAAGCGTCTGCCCGGCGTGACGAGGGACGCGCGCGGGGCATTCGAGGCGCTCCGCCAGCACGCCTCCGGTGTCATGAACCCGACGGACGCCTGCTATCGCCTGGTGGTGCAGCAGGCCTGTCGCGTGGTGTGCAGCGACGAGATCGCGGACGATCCGGCGGTGCTCGCGAGGACCCAGAGCGTGCTGTCGCTGCTGATGCACACCAGCAGCATCCACGCCGTGGCGCTGCCCTACCTACCCTCGCTGGCCAAGCTGAAGCGCCGCTGGGGCCGCTACGGCCTGAGCCGGATCGTGACGCCGATTGTGCAGCGCCGGCTGCAGAAGAAGAAGGATGCCCCGCGCCACGATGACGTGGTGCAGTACATGCTCGACCGCGGCGACTCGCCGGAGTGGATGGTGGCCTTCTTCATCTCGACGCTGTTCATCGCCTCCGCCAACGCCGGCTACCTCAGCGGCGCGATGCTGAACATCCTCGCCTACCACCCGGACTGGCAGGCGCGCATCTACCGCGAGATCAAGACTGTCGCCGCGGCGCACGCCCCTAATCCTCACGCGCCCCTGGTCGACCAGCTTGACACCATCCCGCTCGACGCCTGGGAGTCCTTCTTCCCCTCCATCGACCTCTGCTTCAAGGAAGCCATCCGCATGTGGGTCGCCTTCCCCATGATTCGCCTCAACATGGCGCCCCACGCCGTCCCCATTCCCGGCACCGACGAGGTCGTCCCCGCCGGCACCTTCGCCTCGTACAACTCCACCGAAGTCCACTTCAACCCCGAGCTATACCCGGATCCGTACCGTTACGACCCCGAGCGCTTCCGCGAGGGGCGCGAGGAGTTCAAGAAGGAGGTCTACGGGTGTAAGTTGATTCCTCGGCTTTTTGTAAGCCATGCATGCTGACAAAGGTCTAGTCGTCGGATGGGGTCAAGGTCGACATCCCTGCTTGGGCATGCGGTGGGCGAAAATTCAGCTGAATATCATCCTGGCTTATGCTCTGGCGATGTACGAGTGGAGCGGGTGTGACGAGAAGGGCCAGCCTAGCACCCACTTCGACCGCAAGACGGACCTCAACGCGCCGGGGCCGAGTCTGCCCGTGGGCCTATTCTGCAAATATGTGCCCCGGAAGGAGGTGTGAGAATGTGCAGTGTGCGGCAAGTGTGCAATCAAGAGATATGTGTTTAGGGGGTTAGCGACGCGGATAGAGAGCATGTGTCAGATGTGAACACGAATTGCACAGATAATGGATAGAAGATATAATCCCCAACGAGTTGCAAAACAGCCATACAGATGTACTACCCAGAACCATCTACACCACCAGCCCAATGGTCAAGAAGCTACTATCCCGCTCCACCCGGTCCCTGAGGGCAATCAACTCATCCACATCCCAATGCGCCCACAGATACCGGCCGTTCAAGAACCCACTCTCGGGGCCCGCCAACCACCTCGCGAAATGCGCCGGCAGATTGATATCCTCCCACCCCGTAGAATCCGGGGCATAATGTTCCGCGACAGACGGGGTATAGAACGCGCCCGGGTGGAAGGAGAACACGCGGAGCGCGGGGCTGGCGCGCTCGGCAGCGAAATGCTGCATGACCTGTGTCGCAGCCGCTTTGCTGGGGCCGTAGCCGGCCCGGAACGGGCTGCGGCTCTGCGCCGCCGCGGACGACACGTGGATGACGGTCTTTGTGCCTGCGGTGGTGGTGGCCAGGTACGCCTGGACGAGGTGGAAGGGTGCGAGCACGTTGACATCGAAGGCGGCCTGCATCTCGGCGGCCGTAATTGCGGTTGCGGGCACCTGGCGATGTACAACGGCGGCGCACAGCACCAGCACGTCGACTGGACCCAGCTCGGCAAGGATGGCGGCCATGCGCGCGTGGTCGGTGATCGAGGCCGCGTACGTGACGATCTGCACCGCGGGGTGTGCGGCCTCCAGCGCGGCCTTCGCCGCGGCTTGCGGCCCCGGCGAGCGTGAGACGATGGCGATGCGCGCGACGTCCGCCTCTGCGAACGCCTGGCAGATGCTGTAACCTACACCGGAGGAGCCGCCCGTTACCAGGATGGTCTTTCCGGTGCCGTTGAAGTTGTGGTGCTTGGAGATGCGGTCGTAGGTTCGCGAGTGATAGGTCTGGGTAGGACGCAGGAAGGCCTCGAATTTCGACATGGTTCTTTCTCTCGATGTGGTTGTTGGGGCCTAGGGCGTGTTGCTTGCAGGAGCTGTGCGACTCTCTTGAACTGTCTGTGAGCGCTGTATGTGTATTGCTCTGGTATTGAGGTTCAGGCTGACTCTGCTCGGGCTAAGCCTGGCTGCTAGGTGGGACGAAGGAGTCTATGTCCCGATGGATGTGCTGCCAATCCGGGGTTTCGGACGTTTGGCACATTCCAACGAGGAGGGGAGGTTTGCTGTGGCGCAAAGTTGTTTGGGGGTTGACAGCCTTGCTGTACTTAAGCATAAATGCAGCGCAGATAAGAAATCTTGGAATCTTCACCAGATTAAGATCAGGGTTTACTATGCATGAGGATGTTGGTCGAGCAATGTAGATAGTAGGGCTGCATTATCACTCTCTGCTGCGCTTGTACGTAGGGTTTGCGTCTGAGGCTGTCCGACCAGACGTGGTGCTTCGCCGAAACGTCTGATCCCTCAAACTCCACTGACACACACAAGGATTTAGGTGGCCCGGCTACGTTAGGAAGGAGGCTTTGTTGTGAAAGTCTGGTAATCACGAGTCGTTACCTATATGCAGCAAGACGCTTGTCGCGAACAGATAGTTCGATATGATGGTCGGTCAGACTTGAGTTACAGGGTATGAATATGACTATCTGGATAAATTGATTGTATTCTCAAGAATCATGTCTAGAGTTTCTGAATGCAGCTACACCCATTCAGTCTAATCTTTTCCATTCAGTCCAATATTAGAATCAGGTCCATGCGACCCATCGGGGTATAAAACACCCACACCTCTTTTCCGTGACTTACCCGGGATGTTGTGTTTTCCCGCGAGATATAAATGTCCCGAGTTCGCGAATCCACCACAGTTCCGAGAACCGGACCTGAGCGAGTCAATGTGAAAAGATCGATTACGCGGGAGACCCGAGAATGAAAAGAATGAAAAGATCAGAGTCTCCGATGAAGGTCCTGATACAATACATGAGCCTGTGATATATGATTTGCATTATCCTTACCCACGGCACCATCCGATATCAAGCACCCGGCGCGGCACACTTCGAAAATGGTGTCAAACGAGTATCTCACCCATGGGGACAAGGATGAGTTCGACCCCGCAAAGTGGTCGTCTACCCCAGGCGAGCTGCCTCCACGATCCCCCGCCACGAACCTCAACGTGCTGATCGTCGGGGCCGGGCCCGCGGGACTAATCACGGCGCTTGAATGCTGGAGGAAGGGACACAATGTGGTCCGAATTTTGGAGCGAAGCCAAGGGCCTGTCTATACTGGTATGTTTTCACGCCATCGTCCACAAGACACGGTGCAGTCCATCCCATAGTCAACGTACTGACCGGCGCGATCTCCAGGAGACATCATCGTCATCGGTCCCTCCGCCATCTGCACGCTGCGCCACTGGCCCGAAATCTGCCGCGAGCTCGACCAAGATCGATCAGACAGCGTGATGTATTACCGCCGGCACAACGGCGAGCTAATCCTGGGCCCAACGACGCTGGGCTACAACAGCCCGGAGCACCTCGCCCAGCGCCATGGCCTCCCCTACGTGGCCCCGCACCAAGTCCGCCGTCAGTTCTACCGCATGCTGCTCCGCCAGGTCGCGCGCATCGGCCTGCAAGTCGAGTACGGCCAGCGGGTGGAACGGTACTTCGAAGACGAGGCTGCCGGGGTCGGAGGCGTGGTGACGGCCGACGGCAGCGTGCGGGCAGCGCACCTGGTCGTCGCCGCGGATGCCTTCAAGACGCGCTCCGACCTGCTAATAGCGGGCAGGCACGCGCCCACGCGCTCCAGTGGCATGTCGGTGTATCGCGCGGCGCTGCCAACGGAGCTGGCCCTGCGGGATCCCGCCTTCCAGGCCCGCTGGGGCGAGGTGGTGGCGCGCGGGGAATCCCACCACGAGTTCTGGATCGGGCCCGGCATGCACCTGGGGCTGTTTATCTCACCAAACTTTGTGGCCTACGGGCTGAGCCCGCGTGATAAGTTCCTCCAGCCCGGCGGAATCGAGCCCATCGAGTCCTGGGATCCCGATGTCAACCCGCAGGAGGTGCTGGACGTCCTGCACCGCATCCCGGATTGGGATCCTGCCATCGAGGGCCTGATCCGCCACACCCCCCCGCGGGCCACGGTGCACTGGCCGCTCCTGTGGCGGAATCTCCGGCGCGAGTGGACGTCCAAGGCCGGTCGCGTGGTGCAGGTCGGCGACGCCGCGCATACCACCGTGCCCGCGTCGATCAGCGGGGGCACCCTGGCCATCGAAGACGCCGTCACGCTGGCGGCGTGCTTGCAGCTCGCGTGCGCCGGGGGTGCGCCGGGTGGTGCGCCGCTAGGGGCGCGCATCTACAACCTCCTGCGCTACCAGCGGGTCAGCTGCGTGCAAAAGATGTCGTTTGTCAATTCCGAGAACCTGGGGGCCGCCGATATGAATGAGGTTCTCAAGAAAGACCCCGAGAAAGTCAAGGTCCGGTTCCCCAAGTGGCTGTTCCAGCATGATCCCGAGGCGTATGTTTACGAGAAGTACGGCCAGGCGTACGCGCATCTGGTGCTCGGTACGGACTTTCAGAACACGAACTTCCCTCCCGGCCATGATTTCAAGATGTGGACGATTGAAGAGATCCATGCGGATATTCTGGCGGGGAAGAAGGTGGCGGACCTTTTGGATGGTGATTGGGATTAGCCAGGCAATGCACCGAGGTGGCAGTTTCTCCTAGTGCTGTTGCGCCGTAGCAAGACGCTTGATTCAAGGTTTATTTCATTACTCCCCATATATCTTCGGGTTGAAGAAAGTAAGATATAATACTTACCACGGGCCTTCGTCACTTTGTATCTGGGTCTCTCAACTGATCCGATGAGGGATCTAAAACCACTGGCAGAGCAGTAATACAGACGAACCTTCGACGCGAGCTCGAGGCATGACACAGCAAAATGTGCTGATTATGAATATATCCCTCTCCACAGATCGCGAGGGTAAGGGATCGAGGCAGGTTTTGCATTTAGACTTACAACCAAATAGAAATAATTCTCCCATTCATCTACGTGATCCCGACGCATCAAGTGAAGCAATCCAAAACCGCCTTAACCACCTGTTCATTTGGTCCCTGCTGCTTCTGCCGCCTTCTCGCCTCCAATTTCCTCTATTCCCTGTATTAGGCTTGGACTCCTCCTTCTGGACACTCTTCCACTGTCGAGTCGCGGTCCTGGGCATAGTTAGCAATCAAAGAATCAGTCCAGCCTGGAATCCCTGTTACAGCGTCTTATCATATAATTCAAGCATACCATTCTTCGGGCTTATAGGTATTATTTCTAGTAGCTGCTTAGTGCTACTCGATACAACTCGCTCAGGATATATTTCTCGTAGTCTAGATAATCATTTCACCACTGGATATATAAAAATAGCTGTTGTAATGAAAACAAATAAAACAGTACTCATTAGGCATCTGCATATTATTACTGCTCGTCTAAAAGAAACCCGAAAATATAAATCTACTTTACTAATGTAAGGGAGGGCTGGTGCTTGGTCTTTGATAGGGCACCGGGGGTTGGAAAGTGCGAGGCTTGGCATGTGGCGGGGGTTCCTCGGCCCTTATAAAACCCGAGCGTCTCCTCTCTCTCTGCTTACCTGCTTTCTCATTCCTTCATTCTTTCCTTCGTCACCCAACCCAACATCTTCGGGCTTCGGGCAACCGGGTCTAGGATCAGTTCTCGTCTTCTGTCATGGACACACCGATTTCTGCATCCAATCAGACGGCCACAGTCGTCAAGCCCCAGCAGCCTCGGCGCGTGCTGGCGTGCGTGCTCTGTCAGCAACGCAAGATCAAATGTGACCGCACATTCCCCTGCACCAACTGTGTTCGAGCCCACGTACAATGCGAGCAAGCCACTCGCCAGCGACGGCGCAGATTTCCCGAGAAAGAGTTGTTGACCCGTCTGCGACTCTATGAGAGTCTCCTCCAACAGCACAACATCAAGTTCGATCCCCTCCACACTCCGACCGCTGATCATCGGTCTGCCAGTGACGATGGCCGCGACGACCTGCCAGAGGGGGCCGAGTCGGAGGGCACTTTTGGTGAGAGAGAGAAGCCCGCCGTCAAGACCAAGTCATTGTATGAATTCGGGTCCTGCATTAACTCACTTATTAGTGGACGACTAATTGTCTGCTAGAAACCTCTGGCATGCGATGAGCCAAAAGGTAGGAGGGGTGTCTTCCTTGACAGGGCTTGCAACTGGTTCACTGACCACCGGACTAGCTTGTAAATCGTGGGGACGACGATGGCAATAACGGCGAGGACGACGAGCATGACACCGGTTTCCTGCACGATACCGATGATGTGCGGCCCGCCGTGATCCAGAAGGCGTGGAACCACACGTTTCAAGGTCAAAACAACGACCACCTCCTCTTTGGCTCCCCGGTAGGCACCGTCAATCTTTCCGCTTCGCATCCAAGCCATGTGCACATCTTCCGGTTGTGGCAGGTCTACCTGGACAATGTGAACCCGCTGCTCAAAGTCACACACACCCCCACCTTGCAGACACGGATCATTGATGCTGCCAGTGATATCACCAACATCAGCCCCACCTTAGAAGCGCTGATGTTCAGCATCTACTGCGTCTCCCTTCTGAGTCTCTCAGACGAGCAATGCCGTGCATTGTTCGGAAGCGCAAAAAAAGAACTCTCGACCGGCTATCAGTTTGCGTGCCAGCAGGCGCTACGAAGTTGCTCTATTCTACGCTCCAGCGACCGCGAGTCTCTGACTGCCCTATATCTGTACCTCGTGAGTCTGGCTGTTTGGCGCCGTGTGGATGTGCTATACTAAAGTGGTACAGGTTTCCATTCGCCCGGACACAGATCCCGCATCCCTGTCCTCACTGCTGAGTGTCGCAATCCGAATCGCCCAACGCATAGGCATCCACAACGAGTCAACATACGGCAAATGTTCCGCGTTAGAGACGGAAATGCGCCACCGGCTGTGGTGGTCGCTCATCATCTTCGACAACCGGATCTGCGAGATGTCCGACGACAAGACAGCATCGCTGGCGCCGACCTGGGACTGCAAGGTGCCGCTCAACGTGAACGACTTTGAGCTGCAGCCGGAGATGAAAACGCCCCCCGCCCCCAACAACCGACCCACGGAGATGCTGTTCGCCGTGGTGCGGAGCGAGCTGGCCGATTTCGTGCGCCACAGCGCATTCCATCTCAACTTCACCAATCCCTCTCTCAACACGATCGCCACGCGTCTCACCGACGAAACCGCGCAACTGGTCTCCCTGGAACGAGCCCTAGAGGAGAAATACCTGGCCTTCTGCAACCCGGAGAACGCCCTGCACTTCATGACCCTCTGGACCATGCGGGGGTCCCTGGCCAAGAGCCGGCTCCTGCAGCACTACTCCCAATGCTCCAACACCTCGGTGCCACCGACCGACGCCCAGCGCAACACGGGCATTGCGCACGCGCTGCGCATGCTCGAATGCGACACCGAGCTCATGACCTCGCCGCTCACGCAGGGCTACCGGTGGCTGGTGCACTTCCACTTCCCGTTCCCGGCGTACATCCACCTGCTGCAGGACCTAAAGAAGCGGCCCGTCGAAGCCCACGCCGACCGCGCGTGGGAGGCCATGAGCGACAATTACGCGGTGCGGATGATGGACGCCAGCCAGGACGATCGGCCGTTCTTTATCGTCTTCTCGCGGATTGTCCTTCAGGCGTGGGAGGCGCGGGAGAAGATGGCTGTGGCAGCCCAGCTCGAGACGCCGCCGCCGGTGCCACCACGGATGGTTGTGGATATCCGGGATAAGGTGATGCAGATGACGGCGAGTTTCGGGATGGATGCGGCTGCTGCGGTGGAGTCGGGTGGGGTCGTGGGGGTCAAAGCCGGGGATCTCGACATGCCTATGCAGATGGACTTCGCTGCGCCGGAGATGGCGTACGGCGCTGGCGGGCACGGCGCGACCGGGTTGGAACCGTGGGGCTGCCTGGATATGGCTGGGCCGGCGGCTGGGGACGTGGGTGCAAATCAATTCCTGTTGAATACCATGGAGTGGAATGCGCTGCATGCTCGAGATAGGTGAGGTGCTCTCTGCCCGGCAGAGATGTGAGGACATGCGTGCCGCTGATGGATATCGCTTATGACTTGAGATGATAAATGATGATCTACGCATTTTTGAACAGCCCATGGCGAGGCGACGGTGGTGCCGCCCATCGTAGGGTTCGACTGTAAGGATCATGTACGTCCGTCCATTCGTTATTCGAATCAATTCAGTTCAAGCTCTACTAGCCTAGGGAGCCGGATCCTGGTCCAGGAGGACGAGACCAAGGACTACCACGACCTGGCCAAGGGGGGGGGGCGGGGCCTACCGCTACATCCACACCCTGCAGGGCCCAGGCGCCCTCATCGTCGACGTCAAGCTGCTGCGGCAGGCGGAGAAGGTCGAGCTGTCTACGGTTCAGGCGCTGGGGTATAGCCATATGACGGGGGATATCAATGCCGGTCGCGGGGAGGATTATTTGCATATCATCCGATATCATCTGGAAGCCGGCCCGAGTGGTGTGGGGCCGTTGGCGGTCAGATCTATCTGAATCTATGACGTTGAGAGTTCTGTGGTTTGACTACGATTTTTGAGTGTATTGAGATGCGAGTTGCGATAAGAATGAAGGTTGTTGTTGCGGACTTGCCTGGACGTAATCCTGTAGAGCTGATGTTTGGATAGCCGGACTTTGATTTTCGATTGGGTGCTGGCAAACATCCTTCGTCTATACTGATCTTCTTACCCTGGGCTTCTCTTTTCAAGCTGGAATAGATGATGGTGGCTGGTGATGATTGGTGAGATTCCTGCACGTTCAGTCGTAGGACGGGGTTTTGCCGTAAAGAACTGGTTCAAGTGCGGGTCGAGGCGCAGGCACTTGACGAACTCCAGCTTCAGCACGTAGAACCCTATATGCTTGATGTCCCCCCTGCCTAGTTTATTGTCACAGCGAAGGTGAAGCCCGCGGAAGTAGCTGTTCACTGTGCTGGAGCTGTAGTCAGCAGTACAGTACACTCTGTAATTTAGCAGTGTATATTACAGACGTTACCGTCTCACACTGTACTATACACCGTGGAACCTGTCATTGACTCCGCAGCGGGACTCCGGTTACAACCCGTCGGAGGATCGGCCCGTGCGTTTGCCTTGCCCCACACCACCGACAACCGTCACGTTGCCATTGGTGTCATTGTGTCCTTATCAACCGACCTGTATCGCCCGGAGCTTGTTTCACATTCACATCCAAGGGTTTTGTCACTAGGTAGTGCTAGTGTTACTAAAGTACTCACCGCCTACAGCTCGATGACTTTTGCTATCTTTTACCATGCATCATCTGGGATGATTTGTACAATTCTCTTATCGAGATGTTGCAATGAGGTTCATATCCTGTCTATGTATGTGCTTGTGCTTGGTTCTCTTCGGTCTGTTACATTCTAAGTGGATTTTCCCGTTTCGCCAAATACAGAGGTGCCATACAAAAGCCTGTCTTATCATTGTCGTCCGCTATGATTAACAAGTCTTAATCTAACCCGTTATCCTATTTAGTCACTCTCCTTCCCCTTCCCCTGGTCCCTCTCTCTTCCCCCAACTAGGTTTCCCTTATGACGTACAATTGTCGCAGTGATGACCAGAGGTTTGGTCCTTCACTCTCCGACTGCCTCATCCAATTCGATTTTTTACCCTCTTATTTGAACAGAGTATCTTGGGCCTGGTCCCTTCAATCCTCCTCCGTCTACTGGCACCGCCGCGCTTGATTCAACTACTGCGAAGCACGAAAAAAGCACCAGTCGCTCATCCCCTGCCATACGCAAAAGCAGTAAGACAAAAGCTGACCTCGCCCCCCAACCCCCAAGATTCCTGCATAGGTGAATAATCTGTGGCTCAATCTCAGACGGTGGCAATCATCCTCATTAGCCTCCGAATTGCATTGTTCACACTGTGGTGCATCCGGCCCGCCACTTCAGCGTCCATCGCATCGGCTGCAGTGTCATTGTTAGGGAGCGGCCTCCTCCTCCCACTCTCCATCTTCGAGCATACGCGCTCAGAGCGCCCATCTTCGCTCCTCTGCATCTATCTCCCGTTCGACAGTTTGTTTAATGCAACTCAGCTGCGAAGCCTATACATCAGAAGAGACTTGACCACCATATCGACTGTCGCTTCCGTCGCGCTGGGGACCGAGACAGTACTGCTCTTTCTCGAGACCGTTGACAAACGCGTCTGGCTGTATGATGCGTTCCGCAACAAGTACCCACCCGAGTCCACAAGTGGCATCATCAATCGCAGCTTCTTCTGGTGGTTGAGCCCCTTGTTCGTTCGCGGGTATCGGAGAAATCTTTCCCTCGATGATCTTGACCGCGTAGACCAAGAGCTGTCAGCTCGACGGTTGCATGATCGTATGCAGGTTGCGTGGTCGAAGCGTATGTTTTGGATCCATCCCATCCGTAGCACAAGAAAGGGTCATCCTCTATTGGAACCCAAAATAAGTCAAGCTAATTTGAGATAGATCGGTCTGAGCACCGCTTCTCCCTGCTGGTCGCCCTCTTCCATTGCCTCAAGTGGCCGCTGCTCCAGACTGTCGTCCCCCGACTGTGCCTTGTTGGCTTCACATTTGCCCAGCCATTTCTTATCACACGGGTGATCAGCTATGTTAGCGATGCTGGCCAGACCCAAGACAAGAGTGACGGGTACGGTTTGATTGCAGCGACGGGGTTGGTTTACCTAGGCATTGCGGTAATGCACCCCATAGACAATGGCCGAAAGCACGGGGGTTAACACTCGCCTCCTAGCTCTCCACAGCCCATTATCAACACCGTCTCTATCGCATGATCACCATGTTTCGCGGCGCCATGGTTTCGCAGATCTACTCCAAGACCCTGGGTCTCGCCAAGGCTCCGGATGAGTCTGCGGCGCTCACCCTCATGAGCACGGATGTCGATCGGATCGCCTTCAGCCTGCGCCAGATCGCCGAGGTCTGGGCGCGCACGGTGGAGCTGGCGATGGGATTGTGGCTGCTGGAGCGCCAGGTCGGGTGGATTTGCATCGGTCCCCCCATCGCCGTGGTTGGTACGATACCTGTGGCCCCTGCTTTCTCTGCGTGTTGTAATAGTCCCAAATTCTAAGCCATCCTCTCCAGGCGCATTCTATGCATCATTGCATGTGGCCAAGAAGATCGGGCCCGCCCAGAAAACATGGGTTGGCGCGGTGCAACGCCGGGTTGCTCTCACTTCCTCCCTCCTGGGGGGCATGAAGAGTGTCAAGATGATGGGCTTGTCCGACCGCATGAATCAAGCCATTCAAAGGCAGAGAATTCGTGAACTACATCTCGGGGCGAGCTTTCGGGTCTTTGGCATTTGGCGCAACACTATCTGTCGGTTTCACCCATTTCACACCCCCTCTCCCCTCCTCGCCCCTGACAACGATCCTCTGAGAAGGCAACACTAACTTAAGCCAGCAATGATCCCGGTCGAGATTGGGCCATTTCTGGTCTTTCTCATCTATACCGTCCAATCCCAGCGGTTGACCACCGACAAAGCGTTTGGGACCTTGGCCATCATCTCGTTGCTGACGGACCCGGCCAGAGAGCTCCTTGCCTCCTACCCGACCTTGATTTCGGCACTGGGATGTCTCGATCGAATCCATGCCTATTTATCCGAAGCCGACAGGGCCGATAGTGCGCGGGTAATTCACAATGTAAGAAAGTCGGCCATGTTCCTGCAGAGCCTCCCCGCAAGATCGGCCGATCGGCCTATCGTCTCCTTCGAGAAAGCCGATATCCGACCGGCGCCAGAATCTGAGAATGTTCTGCACAGTGTCGATTGGCAAGTCCTCCCCGGTTCGGTTAGCTTTGTTGTTGGCCCCGTCGGCTCGGGGAAAAGCACGCTTCTAAAAGCAATCCTGGGTGAGGCAACCTCCACCCCCGGCAGCATCCAGGTCAACAGCCGAGATATCGCATACTGTAGCCAGAATCCATGGCTGCAAAATCTCTTGTTTCGAGAGGCCATTACCGGCCCCGGCGGTGAGTCCGATGCAGATTGGTACGCCACTGTGCTGAGAGCCTGTCTTCTGGATGTCGACGTCAAGCGCCTGCCGCAGATGGACGATACTCTTCTCGGAGGCCGGGGCGTGACGCTGAGTGGTGGTCAGAAGCAGCGCGTTGTAAGTCCCTATCTTGCTCTATGTATGTTGATTCGATTACTAATCGATCCTTTCTAAGGCGCTCGCTCGAGCACTCTACAGTAGACGGTCCGTTCTAATGCTGGACGATGTCTTCAGCGCTCTGGACACGAAGACAGAATCTCAGATCGTGCAGAATCTGTTCGCCCCGGAGGGGTTGCTGCGACGCAATGGGTTCACAGTCGTTCTGGTGACCCATGCCGTCAGACACCTGCATTTGGCCGATCAGATCATTGCGTTGGATCGATCGGGCCACATTGCGCACCAGGGATCCTGGACGGACTTCGCCCACCGGGGTGGACCGGAGCTGCTGCATGAGGCGGCCAGTGCAGATATTGGCTTGCGGGATCGGTTCGACGAAGCTGCCTCAAAAAGTAAGCAAAGCAAGTCGCTGCCAAAAGCACTCCGAGGACCGACCGCGACCGATATCAGTAACTTGAGTCGGCGGACCGGGGACCTCGCCGTGTACAAATACTACACCCGCTCGTTCGGGTGGAAGCTCTCCTCGATGATGTTGCTCATGGTGGCGCTGGTTGCCGTCACAACTTACCTTCCACGTATGTTCCGGGGCTCCTATGCTATGACTTGAAAACCTTTGGCTAATTGGCATCGCAGAGATCTGGTTGGAATTGTACACAAGGGCCACCGTCAACAATGTCGGGGTATTTTGTGCCGTCTACGCTGTAGTCGCACTGACTGCTCTTACGGCCTTCTATCTGTCGATGAGGTCAGGACACTCGCCCGCCCTGCATAAACAGTGACTAATCTGCATCGACCTCGTAAGATCGTTTTCATATACCTCATTCCCAAGTCCGGCGCCAATTTGCATCAAACCCTCATCGACACCGTGACGCGCGCTACCCAGTCGTACCTCGACAAGGTTGATAGCGGGGTCATACTCAATCTATTCAGCCAAGACATGTCCTTGGTAGACGCCATGCTGCCGGCCTCGATGATCATCACGCTTCAAGGTTCGTGTTATCTCCAAGTAGTATGAGTGAGATGGCCATCAGACCATGAATCCAGCCCTGGCCAACGGACTGGCCCAGATCGGCCTCATAGCGGCAGGATCCAGCTTCATGGCATTAACCATTCCGGGACTCATCTGCCTCGTGTATGTGCTCCAGAATATCTATCTGCGCACCTCGCGCCAGATCCGATTTCTCGACCTCGAAGCCAGAAGCCCCCTCTACACGCACTTCATGGAGACACTCGAGGGGCTGGTGACGATCCGGGCTGTCGGCTGGGAGGAAGCATTCACTACGCGCAGCGACCACCTGCTCAACGAGTCCCAAAAACCGTATTACCTGTTATACTGTATCCAGCGGTGGCTCGACCTAGTGCTGCAGCTGCTCATTGGGACCCTAGCAGTTATCTTAGTCACTCTGGCCGTCACCCTGCGCACGTCCAGCTCGGGCGGCCAGATCGGTCTCGCGCTGAACAGTATTCTCGGCTTCAACGCCACCTTCCAGATGCTCTTCACCTACTGGACCACCCTGGAGACCTCCCTTGGGGCAATCTCCCGCGTCAAATCCACCGCGCAGCTCACCCCGCAGGAGACCGACGACAACCAAGACCCCCCACCCCCCACCTGGCCAAGCCACGGCGAGATCGTCTTCCAACAAGCAACCGCCTCCTGGACCTCCGACCTGGGAGTCCCACCCTCCCTCCAAGAAGTCACCTTCACCGTCCCCGCGGGCACAAAACTAGGGGTGTGCGGACGCACCGGCAGCGGGAAAAGCACGCTTCTGGCCGCGCTCCTGCGCCTGCTCGATCTCAACGCAGGACAGATCCTCATTGACGGGCACGACATCCGCACTGTCCCGCGGACCTGCCTCCGCGACCGGATCATCACCAACCCGCAGGAACCGTTTTTTGTGTCTGGCTCAGTCCGCGAGAACATGACGCTCACCCTGACCAGTGGTGGTTCCACCTTGCCACCGGGCAGCAACCACCCTGAGACATACTCCGACCAACAGATCCAAACCGCACTCACCCAGTCCGACCTCTGGGCTACCGTCGCCGAGAAAGCCGGACGCGGGAGAGCCCAGAATCACGATCACAACCCGCTGGACGCAGCGATGCAGGACCTCGCGCTCTCCCCAGGCCAGCAGCAGCTCTTCTGCCTGGCGCGCGCGCTCCTGCGCAAGGACGCGACGCGGATCGTCGTGCTGGACGAGGCGACGAGCGCGGTGGATGGGGCGGCGGATCGGCGGGTGCAGGCGGTGCTGCGGCGGGAGTTTGCGGGGCATACGGTGGTCATGGTGGCGCATCGGGTGGAGACGCTGGTGGAGGCGGATCTGGTGGCTGTGCTGGATCGGGGGAGGGTGGTGGAGGTTAATGCGCCGGGGTGGCTGTTGGCGAGGGAGGAGTCGGTGTTTGCGGAGTTGAGGCGGTGCGGGTTGTAGTGCGGTTGCTTTGCTATTTGGGGGGGAGGGTATGCCTGTTGGAGGCAAGATGCGTGCCCATTTTGGGAGGGGGGCTCGAACTTGAGACATGAAATGCGATTGATAGTCAATGTGATATGTCATTCACTTAGCCTTGTTAGGGGGATCGGATATGAAGCTTGACCAGGGTGTGGGTTTGGGGGTCACCCTGAGATAAGGCTTCTCTCCGTTAACTCCGGACACCCCGCCTAACCCTAATTCAGTATTCAAATGCTACCTTTTTCCATGCTGGAGAAGTAGACAACACAGTCCACTCTCTTTCTAAATGACTACCGATAGGACCACGATGTAACCATCGAAGTCTACTTCCGCAGCTTCGAGGAACTCGACAAGGTCAACACGACCCGGAGTTCATATTCTCTTGGAATTACTCGGAATCTCATATATGAGCAGGGAAAGGAGAGAAGGCCGAACACACCTTCACTCCACGCTGTACATGCATAGGCAGTAGGTACATCAGGCCCCGGCTGAAAGCTTATGAGACATCCCTGATAGGTGGCCGAGATGTCTGTGAGATTGATTTATCTATTCAACTACGTAGATTCTCATATTCAACGCGGCTGTCAGTCGATCACCTACAGACATGGCAACTGAGAGAGCGTTTCAGCTAAGAAGTTGACTCGAATTTCAAGAAAGAGTTACAAAGCTCGGCAAGAAGATATAATCTTCTAAACAACCAAAACGACTACTTATGTTAATTTGATCCGATTATTATGTCGGTCAGTCTCATTTCCATCGCATAATTTTGCCACAACTTTAAATAAGCGTAAGTGATTCGGAATATGACCGAGCAGACGCTCTAGAGCCAAATCGACCGACAGGATCGGAGGTAATGTTGCCCGACTTACCGGCACTGTTCGATTGGTCGTAAGGATCGGCAGTAAGCTGCCCGACCACCCGGCGGTGTCAAAGTAGACGAAAGAACCGGAAGTATAGATGTCCGACACCCCGGTGGTGCCAGATCGCCCGTGCGGCACAGTTCAAATCACTCGAGGCCATCATGTTCTACTGCAGGTGAATCTCATTCAAAATAATTTCCTGACCGTGGCATTAATATTTTGCTCAAAAGACTATTCGTAGCTGATTGATTAAGGCAGACTTCCATAGAATGCTATGTTCAATCACCCTAAGCTGATCGCGCAAAAATGATCTATTATCATGAAAGTAAACAAGAACACCTGCTCAACGCGATGAAAGATAGACCGACACGCCTGAAACAAGATCGACTTCCTGACTGCGAACTCGAACGAGAAATGTCGGGCGCATTTCCCGCGTATCGGGAGGAGAATTTGTTGAAGACACTAAGCTTCACCAGAGGAAAGAATAAGCAAGGCTGAGTATATTACGGTCTGTAGTGGATACTCCGCATTCCTTCGTTCTTCTTGTTTCGTACTATTTAAGACTTGTAGCCCACCCACTTGTGAAATAATGATCACAAACTCCCAAATTTCTCTGCTACCAGTCATTATCTTCTCTCATCACTCGATCCGAGTACCATTCCACTACGTCATGCACAATCTTGCGACTGCTGTGAGCGACGGCTTCAGAGGCCGTCGAACGATCTATGCTCTTACCAATGAATCCACTATCTCTGATGAGAGATTAGAAGAGTTGATCAATGAGGTCGTCCTACACACTCCTAGTGCTTTCAATAGCCAGGCAACACGTCTAGTGGTTCTACTCAAAGATGAGCATCGGAAGCTATGGGACCTGGCAGCAGAAGTGGCCTCCTCGACAGTGAGCCCGGAGTTGTTTGAGAAGCTCTACAGGCCACGGATCGCCATGTACCGTGCTGGATACGGAACTGTAAGTGAGCCCTGCTGATGCGCTTGGCATTAGCGTCAATTGGGTCTAATCACCAGGCAATAGGTATTATTTTACGAAGACCCGATGCCTCTGAAACGCCTCGAGGAAAAATGGCCTATGCTCAGAGACAAATTCCCACAATGCAAGTGACATCAAACGAGAATATTAGAAGTACAGCTGTGCTAACTTCTTTCCAGGGTCCGAGCATTCCAATGGCATGCATCAATTTGCAAGTAAGTACTGTCGTTGTATGAAAGATAGATCAACATTTCGCTAACACAACCTAGCTTGGGCCCTCCTGGAGGCAGAAGGGCTGGGGTGTAATCTTCAACATTATAGTCCTATGCTGGATGCTCCTATCACTGAGCATTGGAAAGTCCCTAAAAGCTGGAGTCTCAAGGCTCAGTTGGTGTTCGGGAAGCCAACTGGTTCCCCGGTGGAGAAGACCTTCGAGCCTCTAGGCCAGAGAGTATTTTTCCACGGGTAGTTTTCAAGCTACTGGTTATTTTGACATGATACTCTTGTTTTCTGGCTCAAATTTGCTGTCTGTGCAAATAATGCGTGTGGCTATACCTCATATGCATTAGAGGATTACCATTTTTTGTCTTGCTTTCTGAGATTGAAAGTATTGAGTCGCGTGCTCATCCGAGACAATATACTTAGAGCAATCGGAGCAATAGTGATGCATCAGAAACAATTGAATTCAATATTGATTCATATTCGACAGTTTGGCGGAGTCTGAATAGGGACCTAGTTCTTGAAATCACCTTACTGGAGATGGATTATAATCCATACCATGACACCCAAAGAATCTCAATCAAGAGGTAGAAGGCGGTAAGATTCACATTGAGGTGGAATCAAGGATTAAGTCATATCAGGCTTTCGCGCAGTCTACTGCGTTCAATCCATCCAATCTCTATCTAAGTAGATCGGATCTTAGTCCCTTTTCATACCTGTCACGAAAAGCCGCCGTTAGGAATCATGCCAGCCACGGTATATCATGACTGAACTGACACTGCATAATAAATTCATTGTACAATCTAGTCCCTCGGAGCATTATCGCGTCATGTTTCAGAAGATCAAGAGCAGCCTTGAAGAGATTGTGCCCGTCAAAACTATCAAGGGTGTGTGGGACTTGAGTTCTTGATTCTATTTAGTTCATTAACCTAGCACATACGACCACAGGGTGTGGAAAATAGGGCTTCCCGTCCGCTCAGCCGTACTCAAGCCACACGCCGGGAGGTTAGTAGTTGGGTGGGTGACCACCAGCGAATCCCTTCTGTTGTATGTTTTTGACCTTTTGTTATCAAATTCTTTTCCCTTGTCACTTGCTTTGCCTGTTTCCTTTGCGCCTGTTAGAGGACATGCCTTTTTCAACTGTAGATTGTAGTGTTGCATCATCTTTCAACGGCATGTAGCTGTAGGTTAGTCGGTTACCCCAACTGACTGGCATTTCAGAATCAGAAAAGCCCTAAATTGTATAGCCCCTGCTTTATGCTTATGATCGAAGCCATTTCCAAGATAATGTTTTACCTGTCACTAGGATATGTCCTTTTGTGCAAGTATCTCACAGAGTACTAGATCGAATGTTATACCCTCTATAAAGATAAAGTAATAGATGTGATATTGTTATTCTTTGTCAAGGTAACAGCCTCTAGGAAATACGAAGGGCCATAGCTACAACAGCTCACCACACCGGCGAGTTCTTGGCTTCGACGAAGCCCCTTTGTAGCTACCCACAATAAGCGACCTGAGTCCTACGGGCTCCCTAGGTTAATAGAACATGAATAGAACTTAGATTCAAATCAATTGAACTTCCTTGAGTACTACAGCTCACCAGCCCCGCTCACGACCCGAGCCTAAACCTCAAGACCGTGGGCCCACAGGCTCGTAAAAGCAGTCTATGAAAGCATTGAACGCCTCTAGGTCATCCTCCTTCGGAAAGGGCACGAACTCGCTTCGACCCTGATATTTGAAGAGCATCGGCGGGCCGCGCTCAACCAAGGGCTCGACATACAAACGACAGATATCCCCACTGATGAGCACTCCGAGCAGTCGGCCACCACGGTATTCTGGGCGCTGCCGGTAATTTTGCCATCGATCCTGGAGGATCTCTATGGCCGGCATCCAGTTGTTGGTGAGAAGCATGGGGTCTTTGAGGCCAATCGTCATGATATGGATCGTATCGCTGTATAAGATCCCAATCTCGACCATGCCAAACTTCGTAAGCTGCGTGGAGACGTCTGTGACCTGTCACACACCGTCTGGGGCTGAATTGTTGAACATTTTGCACGTCTTCGTGTTCGAAACTTTTACCTTTTTCTTTCTTTTCCTTTTTTTTATCTGGAATGTGCACGAGACGGAGTATCGAGTTTGAGTGGGGTTGGAGAGCCGTTGATGTCTCAAATCGGGGAGCTGTTGGGGCCTATTTATGCAGTAACGGGGTAAGCGCTCGGCGGGTCCGTGTGATTTGTTTGTTCTTTGTTGGAACAGATAAGTTGAAAGAGATCTTGAGCCATGCGCTGCGGATAAAAAGCTTTGTTGAGAGCGTAGAGCTCTTTGAACCTTTCATGCTCATTATAAGTCGTCTTGAGTTGATGGAAATAGAGTTTAAAGCACTACTGAGAAATGCCTGCTTATGCGAGAGTTGATGCAGGGTAGTAAACACCTCATTGTATGCGAAACAAAGGATTATGTATGGTTGCGTTTCTCTTGGGAAATATTTACGCTGAGGACCGACGTCGGGTGATGATTTTCCTATGCATGTGAAGTGGTAGAAGGTTGTTCTAGCCTAGGAGTCATTCATAATTCTGATTATGCAGCTGCATGGAAAAAAGAAAATATACTCCAACAGGACCAAGCCTCTTTTCTAATCTATTACAGACAAAGACTAAAAAGATAATCATCTTCAAAGTACGTTGCCGGAGCTACCTAAAAGGTCTTGACCGGCGCAAGACGATCAGAATCGGCTCTCTTTGTCCCACGGCTTGTAGGGCGAGCGCCAATAACAGTATTCGATAAGCAGGATTTGAGTTGCTTTGCCATATCGACGTCTCACCTTCCATGCAGCCATATGCACTAGTTGTGAGCCATGTCACACCCGCCTCCGCGTTGGAATGGTGGCACGCGAGGCTTAACCCTGTCTGTGCTCCACCATGCCCCGTAAATATTATTCAACCAACAGGATGAATACATAGATCAGTCGACGGGCAAGAAGTGTACTATACCTGCTTCACAAAGCTAAGCGTTAATACGTCCAAGTTCTAGTGCAGTTGATTTTGGCTTGGGAGGCTCTACCCACACGCCAACGGCGAGGAGAGCTCTCAAGTCTTGTCACCCTCAAATAGCAAGGTACCTATAACAATGAATTCACCTGTGAAAAGCCCGATTGATTTGTGCGGGCTGGCATAAGAATACTTAGAAAAGAAAATAAGGAAAGAATCTCAACACGCGATCGTGACCGCTTCTCTTTCTCGGCGTGGTCGCTTCTTGAATTTTACATTAATCTATAAAACAAGAACAAGATACTAGTATCACACTCATATTCTATTTGTGTGTTGGGACTAGCTTAAATCGTCTAGTACAACTCCAGATTTCGATAAGGTGAATTTTGTCTCAAACATGTCTATAGCTCCCTCCCGCCTCCCAGACCCCACCCTAAAGTACCTCATCCGTTCTACCTTATGTCACGTCGACTTCAAAACCCGAAGCCCCAAGCCCATCCAGGCAGGTCCTTAGAAAAGCCAAAAACACCTCTGGGTGCTCGTCATTGACGGGGGGTACAAACTCGCTGCGACCCTGGTACTCCAATCGCTGCGGCGGGCCGTCCCCGGCCGTGGGCTCAGTGTAAAAACGACAAGAATCTCTGGTCGAGAGAACCCCACCCAGTGGCTTCCCATCGGGCTGCGGATACCGCTGCTGCTGCTGCTGCCGCTTACCGTGCCATTGATCCTGGAGAATCTGCACGGCCGGTGCCCAATCGTCCATGAGAAACCTGGCATTCTTGATATGAATCACCACGACGGAGACATGGTCGCCGTGCAGGGTGCCGATATCTGCCTCGCCAAGCTCGGTGAACTGGGTGAATGTGTCCGGGAGACTGAGCATCTTGGGGTTTTTGCTTATTCGACGTATTCGGAGGTGCATGACACGGAGTATGAGGGGTCAGTGGAGTTGAGGAGTTGGCGGGTTCAGCTAATCGAGAGCCATTAGCCCCTATTTATGCAGTTGTGTTTGGGGCGCGGAAAAATCTCTTTGTCTGAATTTTTCATATATATTTGCCGTGGACTGAAAGAAGCTTTAGGCGAGGAAGAAAGGCCTTTGTTGGGAGCATAAGACTCGACCGATCTGGTTCGTCATGTTTTGCTGACGAATCGCGCCTGAGAAATGGCTGCTGATCAGGGGGTTCCATGCATGCTATCAACGAGGTGGTCATTCGTGTGAAAGAAAGGATTGTGGATGGTTGGTCTTCTATAGAGAGTATTTGCGCCGGGACCTGACGTGGGCGCACGCGTGGCTTGTCAAAGACTCATCGATCAAATCTGTGTTTGAAGGTCGGGGACTTCCGCTTAATACTTGTCGAAAGCCCGTTGCGCTGTGCGTATACGGGTAAAGTTTTACTGTCGAATAGCCTGCATTAACGAAACTTATTATAGAGCCGAGTGAATTATCAGTACGGCTATGCTAGGCTACAGTTCTGGCCCATTTGGGTGGAGACTAAGCGAAAGGCAATGATTTTAGCGTTTGTCGATAGACGGGGTGGTGAGGAGAAACAAGGAGAGTGATATATACCTTACACACTCGGAGGGTGATGATTATAATTGTTCAGGGTCAACTATATTTCTCGGTGGGCAAAGGTAGCATACGATATGACGGAAGATATTTTAGGCGACTGCGTTGTAGTCTCAATACCCCATACAATCCTGCACAGCTGATCTGTTACTTGATAACATACTCAGTAATCGAAACGCCGGTAATAATGATTTCATACTGTGCTTCCTGTCAGAACCTCAGCTGATACTATTATTACTTACCTGGACGACAGGAATTAGTTTCCGCTCACACCCGTCATGATTATCACCATCTGTATATAGTGACTCAGGAAAGACTTCCAACACACCACCTTCTTTTCTTCCTACAACCATTCCACAAGCCACTGCTCCTTTAGTACACGGTATCAGCAAAGAAAGCCTTTCATCTTCCAACACATCTCCTATTCTTGCAACAATCGTACATTCAAAATGTTCGACCTCAGTCACTCTGATCAACCAGGCGCGGCCAGGTTGTTTGTTATCTGGCTGTTTATTGTAGGCACCTTAATAGCGGTTGCCCACTCCTTGCTACTGCTCTCTTCGCCTGAGTAAGTAGTTCGCCCTTAAGTCCTTCGCACCTATGACAATGCAGGATCCAGATGAAGTACAAGATATGTGAACACTGACAAGCAGCTGTGTAGGTACTTCATCTCAAAAGCGGCATGTGCCACTAACACCCAGACCCAGGCTGTCTGGTATGGACTGACAGCTGTTGAGGCCATTATCGATGAATGGGGTCGTGTGATAGTGGTGTTTCAGCAGTAGCTGGACCGAGTCTAATTAGCGGTCTGAGGATGAAGAGGAATATAATGTCACTGTACGCCAGACGGTCACTATCTCTGAGGCTGGACTAGGTTTTACATGGCGTAGAAGCCGTTCATTGCCTGATTTAAGATGACCTGTTCTACTTGCTGAATTGAGGTTTGTCATTTATCCCTTTAGTGGTAAATATTCCTTCATCTATTTTTTTGGTTCGAAGTGTTCATTTATCTAATCATCAAAAAGGTAATTCGGGCGAGAAAAAAACTGTTAGGAATTAGTACCCTTCTTCCCATGTAAGACTCGCCGAATCTCCACCCCCAGCCTCAGCCTCAGCCTCAGCCTCATTCCCATAAATATCGCAGAGTGCTTCCAAAGCATCATTGAGGTCTTCCCAATTCTCATCCAGATGCAGCTCACCAAACTCATCCACACCTCCATACTCCCAGCGCAGCGGCGGGCCACAGGTCCCGGACCCAATGTGGGACTCGATGAATATGCGAACACATCCCTTGGCAGCGAGAACACCACCCATTCGCCTGTGATAAAGAGCTGGGTGCTTTAGCCGGCGGTTCTGCCATACTCCCTGGAGGATTTGCAGGGCCAGCGCCCAGTCATCGGCAACGAGCTCGGGGTACTCCACAGTCTCAAGAAGAATGACCGCAATCCAGGTCGCGGAGAGCGTATCTGTGCCGGGCAGCTTCTCCTGCTCGGTGAACGTGGGGATACGGTGGCTAACGTCTTCGGGCTGCGCCATGGTTGTGGAATGTTTTCTGGACTACGTGAAACTTGACTCTTAAGGCGTCGAGAAATCGTTCAAGGATGATAGACATGTGATCTGATAATCTTCTCTGGTATTAGAAGGTAGTGTACCTCATTTTATATCTTCTGTTTGGCGTAGACAAGTATGTTCTTCTTTCGAGTTTAGGACAAAGGCAATTTTTCAGTTGAGGGAAAATTTCCTACATGGTTCTTGCACATAAAGGCTTGTTTATTGAAGAGTTCCATGTTGCATAAGTGGACGAACAATGGAATACCATCGTGAAGAATATCGGTAAAGGATATACTTCCAAGGCCTCGCTGGAAGACTTTCTTCGAGTTTTGACGGCATGGGCTGGTACAGTGAAAGAAGAACATGTCTTTGCTGCTAGTACAATGACAAGGAATCTTGAAGAAATATGAAGCTATGATTAATGCGGATGAACCTCAGAGGATGCAGTCTGCCGCAAGGGTGACAGCATAAATGACCGGAAATGCCGCTCACGAACGTATATACAATATGGAGACTACAGCACAGGCTATGTAGCCACCCTCACCAGGAGTGTGCATCAATCAAAGGGATTTGTTACGGTAGGCATATAATCGATCATGAGAATAAAGTGGTTTTAAATAGTATTTAAATTTGGGGTATAAAGATGTTGATCATTGCTAATGCAGGGTTTGATTCCACCCTACTCCTTTTTTTGTTTCTTAGTTTTCTTCATATCAAAAGTCCCGAGATACGCATCCCGGAGCAACGTGTGGGTTAAAGTGTGGAATGTGACTCGGTCTCAGACTCCTCAGACTCCTCAGACTCGTCCTCAAAGAGGATCTGGAATTCGAGCGCCGCCCGCGAGAAATGGGAAAGGTCCATGGTCTTGGTGCACCACACGGTCTGGCCTTGATAATCACAGCTCTCGGGTTGGCCGTTCAGCTTAGGAGACTCAACAAACATTCGAACGCCGTCATAATGTACATTGATATTCTCTTTTTTTTGTCAATTATTTCCGAGCACGGTCACTTTGTGATATGACAAATCTTGTTAGAGCGAATTCTGTGTATGCCACGATTTCGTCTGATAGCCTGATCTGATCGATTTGAATATACAACTACTGCTAGCCCTAGCTTGCCTTGTTACGAATTTTGTTCCATCGTTCTTCTCCCTATACGAGATACCCGACTTTAACTATATTAAGAGTCCAAAAACTACCTGAGGAAATAAATAGATCAAAAAAGATATCGTGCTTAGTGATTAGACCTTACAGTTCTTAGGATATCACACGGAGAAGCTAATTTATATCCATTGTATAAGACGAGAACTGCTATATAATTGATTTGGACAAGCACCCTTGTTATTTTGTCATATCGTCAGGTGACAGTAGCCGCCACGGCCTTCTGTAATCTACGTAGCCGGCTACGCCGGCTCGGGCCGCCGGATCACCTTCCGCCCGTCTGATTCTCGGAGATGAAGAGCCCGGTGCCGCCGGAACCGGCTGTGTTTAACCGAATGTACGGGAAACTGTTTCTTACTCTCCAGTCCGCTGTACATATCTAGATAGGTATTTCTGTAGACACCGGCACTGCTTCCCTAGATACTATACTAGTATTGTCGTTATGTTCATTCCCGAGAGATTTCTATCACAACTTTCTGAGCCGACACTCCCTGGCGCAAAATATCTATTCCTTCTTGAACCTTCTCCAGCCCACCAGGCACAATACGAGGGTCCGGTTTCGCTTGGAACTTCCCCGCTGCCAACGCTTCAGGGATAAATCTCCGCCACACTGCATTGCCCACGTCCAGATCCACCATCCCCGGATCCAACCCGTTGACTTGCATAACATCCGTCAGCATATTCACCGATTGTGATATAGCGAAAAAAAGAATCAACAGACTCACCAAAAACTGCCCTCACGTTCTCCGGCAGCCCGCCCTGCGGCCATAGCATCACCGGGAGCGTTCCTCCCCCTATTCCCCCCAGGATCTGACCGCATTTCGCCTGGGTATCTGCACTCCCGATGCAGTCCACAACATAATCTCCCTGCCTCAAAAGACCGGCAATCTGATCAACCACGTCGGGGTCCCGGTGATCGAAGACTCGCGAAGCGCCGAGACACCGGACAAGATCGTGGTTGGCTTCACTGCCGGTAGCCAGCACTTCGAGTCCTGACGCGACCGCCAGTTGGATGGCCGAGCTGCCGACCGACGAACTCCCGCCCCAGATGACAATGCGCTTACCCCTGCTCTTGGGACTCAGGGAGGGGAAAGGGAGATCCAGCTGCACGTAGAGAGCACTGGCAGCGGTGGACACCGACAGAGGAAGCACGGCCGCGTTGGCTAGAGGCAGGGAGTCGGGAACTTCCGCAACGAGGATTTCTCGGACGGTGGTGTAGAGCTGGAAGCCCGCGTTCGTGATTTTGCGCGTGAGTAATGAGTCGCAGTGGCTTATTTTCCGCTCGGATTAATATCCATTCACTATACTCTGTCAAAGTTCAAGAAGGGAGAGTGAGGTTAAGCGCACCCAATCACTCTCTGTCCGACTTTAAATTGAGTGACCTCGGAGCCAAGCTGCACAATGGTTCCCGCGACATCGGTGCCCCAGATGAATGGGTACTCGAGCTCGAAGTACGGGGAGTCTTGCATCTGTGTAGTCGGACTGGCTTCAGTGACCGGCGTTTCGAAAAGATACCTATTTTCTTTCACGACTAGTGGCTCACCTTCCAATCGGTCGGATTGACCGCCGCGTAGGCCACTCGGATCACTACTTCATGCTCATTAGGGCTAGGAGTTGGCCCCGGGCCGACTTGGAGGGATCTGGTGCGAGCCTTGGGCTGCCATGCGGCTTGGTTGGCTAAGGATGACATTGTTATGAGGCTGAAAGGCGTATCAGAATGAACACTTGAGTGGTCAATGTAATTTGAAAATGGATTTTGTATATATACAGACGTTGAAACACGTGCCTTATATATTAGTGCCGTGATATGCTTCAATTATGCCATTGGTAATCCTATACTGCAATGCGAATGTTGATTAATCACGGAAGGATGTTGATCGCTAAGCATGGCAAGTTGATTTGTCAGGCACACACCACAGTGAGATCTGTTTACAACCGTGGAAATGGTATTGGCGCCCATAGATGAGCTAGTTCGTAATTCGATGTCGGTTTGTGAGAGGCGGGCCACAACAATGGCTGCGTGCTTATCTTAGTGGTATGGGACGGAACCGACGAGTACTGTAAGAGAAGAACAATGGGATTCACTCAAAAACAATAGCCATTCGGCCAACATTACCCGCAGTCCTTATTCATACCCATGAATAGGCCTAACTGCGGACCCATCGGTCCTTATTGAGAATTTGACTGCCTGCGGCAGGCATTGTAAGGCCCGGCCTTACAACTACCGTCAATTGAACATTCCGACGTAACCTTAAACGCAATGCCCATCATGTACAATGTAACACAGTAAGGAACGTTCAATCATTCAAGCTGGATAGGAAAGGAACAGCTTTGATGGCGGCACATATGTACCTAGTACTCATGCGAACCAAGGTTCCTAGCGGGTGAGACCGCTATCGACCACGAGTGAATTCAGGCAAAGTGCGGTAAGAATCTGGAAGTAAATCCGCTAGTCTGTTATTTATGTATTAATACCGAAGATGTAATTTTCGACAAGGTGGGCGTAGGTTCAGTGGTGTCAGGTTAGAGGTATATGTAACCTCACAAGGGCAAGTCCGAGCAATCCGGGAAGCGCCAGGAATTGGAGGATTCCCAGGCTGAGCGGAAATCTATGAAATCGAAGTCGACTGATCAACTCAAAGGAACCAGTGGCTTCATGTGACGAAACGCTGGGCAACTGGTGGAATTTTTATGCATATAGTAGCAGAACGCCCCAGTCACCTCGATTGACCATTTGCGACCCGGGAGGAGCCTTGCAGATATGGCTTATTTCGGATAAAATGCTTGAATCTATCCATCTATATATGAATGTATATCATGTCACTGGTACCTTACTACAAGGCCAGCAAGTTGCCATCAACTTCACTTGAGTCGTTTTTGTCCACCCAGGAATGATTGTGCGACTGTAAGGAGAAAGAAGAAAAGAACATGCAGAACCTTGAAGTCGAAAATCAAAAGACAACCGGGTGTCCGATGCCCTAAGCACAAGTTGTTCCAAATGCCAATTAATCCGCCCTCCAACCGCCAAAAGTCACACTTCACCGACGCCCGAGATAAATAAGGAATTTACTTATGGGGCGGTGGACAATCATCCTTGCTGATACTGTTGCTGACGGCGCGTGTGGATGAGGAATGTGGGAGGGCGAAATCTCAGGTCTGAGATGTTCGAAAACATGTACTGAATATTTTTGATCTAATTCAGTTTGTGGCTTTCCAGGAACAGGCAGCCGATCCCCAAACACTAGGCAGAACCATGGATGGTGGTTTGAACTACTGCCTTTAGCGTCAGGGTTTCGGGGTCTGCCAAGAGGTCTCCCATACGGACATCTGAACACACTGTGGCACCCTGTGAAGAAAACAATGTTTAAGATATTCGGGGCATTGTAGTAAGTTTAATTTATGTCAATTAGCATCCGTGTTGAGTCACTATTTGATTTTTAGCTTTATTTCTGTTCGTACTGTAGGTCCTGAGGATTTTAAAGTATACAGTTAGACCCTGGATTTATATAGGTTAGGCGCGCGGTACATGATACTCAACAAAATGCCTTGTAGAAGCACTTCAGTCTGTTTCGCCATAGCGTAGCTCGAAAGAAATAAGAGTCTTACATTCAGCCCATGCCTCTTTCCACGTCACTATACGATTGATCTACATACATTTCCAAGGTCCGAGATAGACAACAACGGGCACAAATCAGTGGTTCGAAAGACGGCAGTTGTCACTGACCGGCGACGACCGCTTGTATAACGCCTTTTCAAGCAGGTCAAACATCAGATGGGGCTGTGGTTTAGTGGTATAATATTCCCTTAGCATGGGAGAGGTCCGGGGTTCGATTCCCCGCAGCTCCATTTTTTATATTTCTCTTTTGCCGGCTTCATCGTTATCCACAGTCGACTGGTGTTATTCGGGACGGGTAAGGGAGACCTGATAGATGGTGGGTTCGCAAGCCCTAACTTAATCCTCCGTCACTGAGCTCGGTATTATTTGTTGTGGACAGCATAATCCCTTGCGAGACCTTGCTATCGCCGAAGAGACGAGTAGCTGCTTCGAGAACTGTCGAACACATTCCTATGGATATGGTGGCTGTGTTATATGTAATTAGTGGGTGTGAAGGAGGTATGATGGCTCTGTGCGTGCGAACGGTAAAATGAAGATGAGGCAAGTTGGGTATAGGAATTTGCGGGGTCAATGCACCCGCACTTCTTATCTACTTGTGGACTGGAGTGTACCATCGACCAGTCTTGTTCATACTTAATTGCTTATAGCATGTTAAGCATTACTGAGATGCTCCTTAACGCCGTGCTTTACCAATGGTCAGCCGAGACAGGTACTAATCACGCCGTTCAGCATGATCATGTTTTGCAAACCTCATAATGTGATTACATTGACACGGTGTCGCAGGCCCACGAATTCATACTTGAATGATTGCTGATCCCTGCGATAGTATGCTTGGCTATAGCGGGATACGTGGGCCACGTCTGTCGCTGTTTCTGCATAATGGAGCGAATCGGGCCACTGATGTTTCATAGTAAGCAAAGTATCTATGCACCAAATATCAAGTTTTGCTGAAGTCGGCTCGCCCTTGTAGCTGGGAAGCTTCCAGGATGACACCAAAGATCGATTGGATCGATCGATCAAGCCAGAAGAGATCCACATGCATGCATGTCTGAGTTTGCCCATTTCCAGGAATTTCCATTTGGTTTCACATGTGCACCACCGATCACTCTCAGAGCATCTGCAAACTTGGCTGGAGCCACGTTCTGAGACCGCGCTCTGCTGCCGATGACGGCCACGTCATGCATTTTCAGCAAGCAAGGAAATCTAACTGGGTAGGGTTAAAAAGTCAGACAGGCCCTCCAGCCGGAGTATTGCTGTCAACCGAGGTCTCTCCGTATTCTCTACCAATCCTCACGAGATCCTTGCGTTTTCGGGTTCACCATGTCCCAAACTGCACGATTCGAGGCGGGTCTGACGACCCTGCAAGCAGAAGCCATCAAGCTGAAAGAGATTGCCGACCAATTGAACGAGCAGAATGCCTCTGCTAAGGCCATGGTAAGCTCTCGGACGGGCAAAGTACATCGCAAGGGCAGAAGTGTCACTAACAAAGGCACCTCAACCCATTCATATAGGATTTGATCGTTCTGATCAAAGCATTCAACCTGCTGGGAGGCTCCTCGGCACCGATGATGTCTCGCCAGCCCAAGACAAATAGCAATGGTGTTTTGGACGAAGGGTCCCAGATCGCTGCCGCGCTTACTCACGTATTGCCTTCTCAAAGTCGTTCGATACATGTCACTAACCTCGAGCAGTTCATTCAGATTCACCAGCAGTTGCTGAATATAACGATCGGATCAAGCGGTGCCTCGGGACCGCCCATGCTAAGCACTCCGGTCGCAGCAGCGTTACACCAAGCTGAGAGAGTTGTGGATACGATAGCCTATGAACTGATCCAAGCCATGCCGAAGATTGAGGGCCAGGTTAGCGGCGAGGCTGCAAAGAAGGCCGAGGCCGACTATAAGCAGGTATGATGATCTTTTGTATCTCCATGCCCCATATGGAGCGGTGGTTGATTACGGGTCTGGTATGTTATCAGCTGTGCGCAACTGTACAGGGTGTCGTGAACTCTATAGCCAGCAAGATTCACGAGCCGTGGATGGCAAATTATGCCCCGGGCCTGCAGTCTGGCTTGAAAGAGACCGCAACGATTATCGACGTAAGCTATCTTTTCCTCCTTAATCTTACCCCCGGCCTCCCTAGGTGCCCAAAAGGAAGATGACTGTGTTCTCTCATTAATCTCGTGGCAAATCCAGAACCTCGGAGACTATCTGCAGAAGGCGACACCCCAGGGCATTGCAGGGGACGATGTGACCAAACTGCGCCAGGCCGTCTCTGATCAATCCTATGTTATCACTCTTGAGAGGTCCATGAACAGAAGCATTATCTCCTTATGATCAGATTATTGAGGGTTCTGGCGATATCAAAAATCATAAATGTTCAAATCTGGAACTGTCTTTCCTTGATCGTGTTTGATGGCAACACGTGGCTCGTCATTGACCTGCAAGAATAGTAGGTCGGTTAGACGATTTTCCTTCTAGATGTCTAAGGTGGGGTACATGAGTGCATTTCAGGTGAAATAGAGGTCGGCGAGAACGGAGACGAGAGGCTTTGTTGACGAAGTGGTTTCGAAAGCAGTGAGAATATAACGTTATTCAACTTCTTAATCCTCCACGCTCCACTGGTAGAGGCAATCAGCAGATCTGGATGGAATTGGTGATATGTATCGTAAATTGCATATTGAATGTCGAGAAGAAACCACTGCCTAAGGTGTAGGCTGTATTTATGTGGCTGCATTTCGACTTGTTAGAGTTATGAAACTGGTGGACACAGAGGGTAGACATGGAAATCGCGTGTAACCGCCCCATTTGCCTATGGTCCTATGTACCGTACCACCTGAGCCAGTGATCCACTGCTTGGCTGTTGGCGCTTGGCTGGGGTATGCAGAGATATCGAAGCGGACGGGACCTTGCTTGTGCTTGGACGACGGCCCAACTTTGGCAGTAGGCATGTACTGTATGTCTGCCCAGTGCCCAGGTATGAAGAGGAGGGCGACTAAGTAATGAAAGGCACCTTCGCGTTTGGCGAGGATTGATGGGGGGGGGGGTCGATCTCATAGTGGATCTCTCCAGGAAATCGATCCACGAGTGTTGTGCGTCGATTTATGAGTGAAGAACACGAACCCGCTTACAGAAATTAGGGCCTGATGCGTATGCGTACAGTAACCTCACGCTATAACAAATCCCAATTGAACGAACTTTTGCCATATAACGAACTAGGACCGACAGACTGACTCTCTCATACATGATTCGTTGTTTCACCTTTGAAAAAGTTTGTCAAATTATTCGTTCCTTAGACAAGCTATGTTATAGCGACTTATTACTTATTTTTAGGAATTTTTTAGAGTTTTATTAGGAGAAAGTCTGAGAATTTGAACAGGCCTGCTTGCTCAGCATGTGTCTTTCCTCGGACGAGGCCTAGAAATCCGAGTCCGAAGACCCTGCATTTTCCATGCGAATTGATTGTGTTCCATTCCCAGATTTCCCAAACTTACCCTCTTAGCGGTTCGCCATAGCACAGTAGCCTATACTGAAACCGTTGCGCTGAAATCCACCTTGCATTAACATGAAATATCATTCAGTTCCCCCAGGACATAATTGGGGCCAGGATGCGTTTCTATGGGGATGGCGAGGAGCCCCGACGGTTTGCTGATCGGATGAATTTGAGGTTCCCGATTTACCATGGCCTCATCGACACCTGGTCCCGCGACTATCATATTTACGAGGTCAATGAGACTTTTTAGCAGGTACGGGACGCGAAAACAGAGGCTGATACTGATGATGCGATGGATGTACAGTACATTCAAGCTGGCAAATCGCAGGCGGAGGAGAAACTGGGCTCTGGCAACGTTTGGGCTTTCTCGAGCGGAGAGTTTGACGAGTACGGGACCTTTCTCATCGAAAACTGCGCTAGTATGAGGCATATCAAGCGCCCCTGAAAGCTACCTACCCGGAAACCGCGCGGGACAACGAAGATTACGACATTATTGAGTGGAAGGTCGCGCAGAGCGGATGGTGTTAGAATAAACGTTGTATTGGTGTATCCTACTACATTGGACTTGCTTGGCGGTGGACTACCTATTCTATCTCGTTCCTCCCAAGACCAGGCCAGCCATTTCTCTAACCCAGTTAATATAAACACCGAGTCATTGACAGTTGTCCAAACAACTAAATCACGATCCGAATGATTAACAATCATACCGCCTCTGAGTAAATCCACATCATTCGGGGCATGGATAGCGCACTCGACCGAGGAAGGTACACATCTAGACTCGGAGTTTGCTCACACGTTAGCCTCAGCCAGTATCGTGTTTCGCTTTGTAATAGGGCTGGATATTTACAGTTGTTGATCAGGAATAGTCTTAGGCCACGACCCCAGAGATACCCAGAACCCCAGGAGAACCACAACGGTCGCCAAGAAGAGATGGGAGTCGTAAGACTCTGAGGGCTTGGTTGATGGAAGACGGTCAGGGAGGGTTGAAAGTCTCTGCTTTGTGACGTTCATATGCACGCAGCACTTGGGAGAGTTGAAGAATACAGAGAGGAAATGGTGGCTGGAACTCTGCTTCTGTGATTTATTTTCTGTGAGTCTAATACGGTGATACTATAGGTAATTATGACTCGTTTGGACGGAATAGGACTCTATGTTGCCGTATCACACACTGGCTATGAAATTGCTCCTTTGCGTCATTTGGTATACGGCGGTCGATAGGGTCTGCAGTGATGAATGACTCTACAGAGACTTGCGAAGCTTGAGAGGGAAGATGCGAGTTGGGGTTCATGTAAACACTAGCTTTCTACGCCCGCATATATCTACAACTAATAGAATTGCCCTGTATCGCACCAATTCCCGAAGGTAGCAAAGTCAAGCCCAATCCCCACCCTGGCAAACTTTGAGCACTTTACATCCCAGGAATGTTAGTATTCAGCCACCTCCTAAGGATTTAGGTCTTCGTAATCTGGCCCATGCCTTCTCAACCAAAGCTCGAACCGAGATCCGCCACTCCACGAGAATCATACACACCACCAGTAAGGGCACCGTGACGGCCACCCAGATCCAGATATCCAGGGGCCCTTGTCCAAATTGCTTGAAGTTCATCCCGAACACCGAGGTGACAAATGAGATCGGCAGGAAGATGAAAGTCAACCGGTTGGTCAGCTTGGTCAGCTGCCCGACCAGCCGCGATTCCTCCGCCATACGCCTGGATTCAGCGATGGAAAAGTTGCCCATGATCGTCGCCTTCCCACTGTCGCACAGCTCAATTAATACCTGAGTCTCTGCGGCGAGGAATTCCAGGTCGCGCCGTTTTATGGCCAACATTTTTTCTCGTGAGGGGAACATCCCATGGGGTCGTGGAGCGAGGGGGCTGCCGGGACAGTCAGGGTCCAGCGCCTGGCCCAGTGCGCGGAAGTGCGCAGCCCATCGGACCAGGACGGTCTTCGTATACTCAAAGTTTGAGATATCTTCCATGTTCAATGAGGCCACGTCTATGGTCTGGGTGCGATGCATGGCCTGCGTGATGTCCTTGCGCAGCATGTTCAGGTACTGCATCGCCGCGACGGACTGGAACGCGAACAGCTCCTCGAGCGCGAGGACAGGGTCCTGCTGCACGGCACTCCACTCAAGAGTGTGTCCAAAGTCAGTGGCCAAGACCGATAAGGCTTGCACGCTGCTCCCTAGACTGCCAGAGGCTTTGCTTCTCGAGCCCGGTTGTTGGGTGTCAAGATGCTTCTCGAAGAACACCGGGCAGCACTCGAGAGCACCGGCCACGTTCCGGAAAGCGTTCACGTCAGGGACGGGAATGTAGTTCGAGATATCATCGCTGGCTACATCGCTCCACACTATGACTGGGAGTTTCACACTATTCGTAAGCTTCCAGCTTCTCAACACTGCACACGCACACAAGACGTGGTGGTCCCTTACTCTTCGATGCTTCGCTGTCTGTCCGCACACAGACAGTAATGGCATGCTCCAGCACCATCGCCTCGCCACTATGAATGTTGGCCCCGCGCACAATCGTCTGACCCGCGGGAGTGCCTGTCCGCCCGAAGAAGCTCTTGGATTTTTGTCGCAGCAGCTCCGCACATGCGAAGCGAGCCTGCTGGAGATCTTCCGCCGGAACAAACCGACCCTCATGCCCAGTAAATACGATGCATGGCACCACGATCTGAATGAACTGCTGGGATCGGGAAGGTATACCGGGGACCGCGTACCAGTCTCTCTGCCCGGTCGGCAAGAAGTCAAGATGCCTGTGTAAGAATCGATGATCGATCCCGTATCGCGCCACTACCGCATTTAGCCACTGCGGGGAGGGATATCCGGTGAGGAAGACGAGCTCAGCCTGTTTGTCTTCACCAGCAGATTGGAATTGAGACACCTCTTGATATACCCGGGGGTCTGGCTGTTCGGCATGGGCAAGCGAGTACGAGTAGAGAAAGACATTGTCGCTCCGCGCAGATGAGACGGCCGCTCGATCGGGAAGATATTGTAGGGAAGGCTTCTGATAAGGCTGATCGAGATAGCTTGCCAAGTGGCTCATGTAGGCGACCGAGTGTAATGAATTGCGATTCAGAGACCGGACTCGTAATCGCAAGAATCGAGCTCCACCGTTGTCGGGAGGCTCGTCGTATTCGTGCTCCTGCTCAACTGCTGGCAGGTTCGTCATGTCTCTGTGCCCATCGTCTCATAAAGTTGTACCGCATTCACGTCTTTTATTGTCCTGTGTAGTGACTCTATACCTGGCCTGGGGCGTTTGATTCCTACTGCGAAGTTATTATATGTGTCATAGGACAGCTTGTGTGGCGTTCGCTGCGCCTCGTCGGAGGATCCTGCAAGCGCTCAGATACCCCTCCCTGATAAAGTATCGACCAACCAGTTGTGCGAGCAGCAACTCCCTTGCTGCAGACCATCTGCATGAGTTGCCGGGGAGTGTAGTTTATCTTGTGCGAGATTGGCCCGCCATTTTGCTTTGTCGAAGGCACAGCCTCGTCATTCGAACATTCGAAGGCTGACACTGAATTCCTCCACACAATTGCTGTGCCTTGTGCAACACCCAGCCGTAAGCCTCCCAGAGGCAACATCGACAGAAAAGCGTACCTGTATTTGTGACAGGTTCTCTCCCTCGGGAGACAACAATTATTTTTATGGCTGGCCCCGCCTGAGACCTCGAGGGCTCCTTCCTGATTCTATGGGTCAGAATGGGACGATTCCGAAGGCATTATCCTCCGGAGCCTGACGACCATCCGAAGACGATGTAAGTCAGTGTAGTGTCTTGGTTTCTTACCCAGGATGGATGATGATAATCCCGGTGGGCCGTTGCAACTTCAAGGTATCTCTGCTAATGTGTCCGTGAAAGCGTCGTCGTGGTCCCGGGACTCGATGCAGATTCCCTGGCCGAACAAACATGTCCACACTTCATGGAATGGATCCAGCACTGTTTTGCAGCACTCAAGCCTTCACTGGAAGTCTGGATCTACTGGCATGGTATCAAAGTTCAATCTGTCCAGTCGTGGGAATTGGTCTGCGAAGCTGGGAAAGAACTGTACCATGAGCTCGTTGCACTCTGCAAGGATCGAGTCAAGGTATGATCTTTCTGCTTTCCCTAGTGGCAAGGCTTTCGTGACGCTCATCATCAGATACCTTGAGAGTATAGTCACCCGACTGTAATCTCATCACAATAGGTTATCGCCTGGGTGCTTTTATCCTCAAAAAGGTATGTATGTAAATACTTGTGCCTCCTTCGACGCACCTTGACTTTGACAATTTACTTATGCGGATAAAACAACGAGCGACAGGCTATAATCGAGGCGCATCCCAGAAGACATCACGATGAGGAATCTACCCTATTTAACTGTCTCGAAACCCTAGTTATGATCGGGGACCCGATTTTGAAAGATGCCAACCGCGAGCAATGGCCAACCTTCGTCCATAAGTTCCTCCTACTTTCTTCCAATCAAGCTCCACTAACGATATGCAGCCAGCAAGCCTTGTGTTGCCTCAAAGCCATCTCCGATCGGTTCGAAGATATAAACTTCCATTCGCGTCTATTCCACATCTCGTCTGCCACGGTCAAGACCAAATCGTTCTTCCGCCTGCGGACTCGCACGGGGACCCGCTACGAAGGCTGCGTGTGTGATGCAAGTGTCACCGTGCGAAAGTGGACGACAGCCGATCTGGACGAGAATCTGTCCGAGGATGAGGGGGAGCAGAAGCGGTGTGTTTTTCATCATCAGAGTCGGTATCGTCGGAAGCTCGACATGATCGCTGCGAATGAGTGGGAGCCTCGGCCCAAGATCAGGGATGGTGATGCTGGGGAGAACGATGGCAAAGCTGGGGATATGTCTTCCTCCCGGGAGAATGCGCACGTCTTCCCCGTCACCTCAATGCAGGAGCGCTTGGCCATCGAAAATGCAAATACTGGTGCTCATACAGAGGGAATGCATGTGTACCCTCCCCTTGACAACACTGAAAGGATCACACACGCGGTGCCCTATCCATCGACTGCTGAATGCGACACGCACCAGCCCGCTGAACCCTCACCTACAAACACATTGCAGTCGGCGATCCTCATCAGAAAGCCAGCGGATCTATCCACAGATGAAACGGGCGAGGAAGTAAATATTTATCGCGCAGCACCGGCAACATCATGTGCCCAGGTCAGATACAGTCATACTCCTAGCGAAAAGAGAGGCACAATGACTCCCAATTGCACAGATATCGATCTAGACCCTCCCAATGCCGCCAATAATGCCAGAAATGAAGATCACAGCAACCACAACGGTGATAATGGTGTTCCGAGTGAGATGCCCGTGGCAAGTTCCGGTCGGCCTCTACCATCGCAGATTCGATTGCCAGACCGAACTCCCAATTTCTGCGGGCGGCACGGTATTCTGGGATCTCTGCGAGCATATTTCCAGGATCAAGCAGAAACAACACCGCCACTGGCGATGCTTGCCAGACCGAGGGCAGCCATTCTGACTGGTATGCCGGGCATTGGCAAGACGGCTATTGCCCGTGAGTACGTTCACCACCATGGCCGGCATTTCAGTTCAATTATGTGGGTACAGGCTAGCCATCGACAGAGTATTGCGCAGTCCTTCCATGAGATCGCGTACGCTCTAGAACTGTTAGAAAGCCACAAGATACACAGCCACTTGCAAAGTCATGCGAGGCTCACGTCATGGTTGCAAGAGAACAAGTCGGAATGGCTGCTGATCTTCGATGATGCCGACAATCTGGAAGCCCTACGGGCGTATATACCACGCTGTGATCATGGAAACATTCTCGTGACGAGTCGGTCCCCAGATGTCGAACTTCTTCCGGGCAATTCTCTAGTGGAATTTTGGGTGAGCCCACTCAGTGAAGAGGAAGGGAGCGAATTGGTCCATACCATCACAGGCCTCCCTCGGGAACAAGTCCAGGATCTCGATCTCGTGCGTTTACTTGGGGGCAACCCGCTTGCAGTGAGTATTGTTGGCAAAGCACTACAGAACGAATCTCAATTCCACTCCAGCCGACATAATGACCTCGAGGGCGACGTTATGAATAGTCTGAGTGGGCATCCTGGGCTGATGCGCCTACGCAAACAATATCGGCTCCACTCTACGTCAACCACGCTGCTGACGGCCTGTCTGAATATCGATCAACTCTCCCCTGAAGCGAAAAGCTTGTGCAGTGTGATCTCCTACCTTGATCCCTATGACACATCCGAGTCGACCCTGCTTCAGGCGCAGCGATGCTGCCCACTTATCCGAGGCTTTCCTATCACAGATGAGAGCTTCCACCGGGCCCGAATCGAGTCCCTGAAAAGTGGACTTTGCTCGCCCGCGAGCTGCCGTTCATCCTTACAAATGCACCGAGTGGTGCAATCTACCTTGCGACAGTATCTGACCAGTACCCAGGAGCAGGTGCATGCATTTACCACGGCGGTGCAACTGCTGCTTGCACAGTGGCCCTCCAAGCGGAAGTTCAAAAATGTTGTGTTTGGCTACTGGCCCGAGTTCTCGCGCATCCACACCCAATGCCACCGCCTGTCGGAGGTTGCCTCTGCAACCCTAACAAGCCCGGAGCACTATACGCCCTTAATCAAGCTCATCCTCTTATGTGCTTGGTGAGTTGGCGAGATCCTAAATGCCCTGTTAAAATCCACTGACTCTCTTCATATGGGAACAGGTATAACTCTCATGTCTTGAAAAATGCCGAAGAGGATCTGGACTTGGTCGCATTGGCCCACAATTTACTGGCCACCCTGCACACTGAGAAAGGGCTGCCTTCCGCGACGGCCTTGGATAATGATACCCAGCGACCGCAACGACTCGTGCTTATCGACGATCACACCGCTGGCTGGAAGGTGATTGATACCCCAAGTAAGCCCGCCTCCTACGTTGCCCTGAGCTACAGCTGGACCGACCAGAACGACAACCACCAACCCATGCCGGTGACGCTCACCAGATCCACATTTGGAATCTGTAGCAATGGGGGCCGTGTGGCTGACCTCCCACTTCTCTACCGCGATGCGTGCGATATTGCGACGTCGCTCGGTTTTCGCTATCTTTGGATCGATGGCCTCTGTGTCATTCAAGATGACCCTGTCGATCGCGAGGTCGAGCTGTCGAAGATCGCCGGGATCTACCGTAATGCCTCGGCCACGATCACGCGCCAATACATCCCAGCGGGACCGCCCATAAAGCTCCCCGGTGTTTCTGGTTGTGATCAGATGCTGATCGAGCCTTACTCAGTTTTATGTCACCGCTGTGCTTCGTCCCGCGGAAAAGGAACGAAGGTTCCTGGCGTTGCCGTGGTCCATCCAAAGGTGCCAGACTTCTTGAAAGGGTATACCTCGGGGCTGATGGGGCTGGAATCGGAGACCGGGGCATTCAAGGTCGAGATCATCTGGCTGCCAGATGTGGTAGTAGACGAGCAGCAGTCCAAGAGCAAAGAAAAGGCTGATAATCGTGATGATATGGATGATATGGATGATATGGGTGATGTGGATGCTGGTGGGTTAGAGAACTCGCAGGCTTCGGGTTCATCTGGACCCGGCTGGGTGGGGATGAATTGCACGGCGCCACAGAGAGCAATGCCGTCAACAGGGAAGCAGCAATGCTCGGCCATTGGAGGCCTGGAGCCATTGGCCATCGACATGGTCAATCCTAGCACCCATCCCAGAGAGACAGTGCTGGATGCGAAGCCCGTCGAGCTGCAATATCACCCAAATGAGCCCAGTCTGCAAGAGGGCGACGACATCCATGCCCTGACATCGGACTCCGTCGAGGGGCAGCAGCTCATCGCTACCGCAACAGAGATAGTGGAGAATGGGCTTTGCGTGTACCAGGGACAGAAGACAGAAAATTCCTTCCGCGCGCTCGCCGCGATTGTTCGAGCGCGGGATCAAGTCGGTGCATTTTGTGAGAGATCATCCAAGGCCCTTGCCAGCTACATTGTGTTCAGCACATATCTCGCCCGGATCCTGATCCAGCAGGGCTGTGCCCAGGAGGCTGTCGATCTGCTTTCCGACTTAGCGGCAAAGTCCGACGACATCGAAACGAGGACAGAGTCTAAAGCGGATGTTTGCAGGTGAGCTTTCCCAACTGCCCGGATCGAGCCGTAACAGGGGATGCAATTAACGCGGGCTCCGTTCCTCAAGCATGAGAAGATTTCATTTGGCCAGAGGCGACGCGGAATTTGCCTTGTCGCGGCACCGAGAGGCGAAGTATTCTTATGGCCTAGCACTAGCAGCACTAGAGGATGAGGAAATAGTTGGGTCTGGGACCCAGACGGTCGATGAAGAAGCCAATCTGGTTGCCCTAACACACCTTAAGCTGGCCGATGTATACATTAAAGAAGAGAACTTTAGAGAAGCACAGTGAGTATCCCCACCTTACTACATTTCCCAAGCTTCTCCGAATATCCTGTCATATGATCTGACTCAATTCATCTCTTGTTTCTTCTTGTCACAGTGACGCCCTCCGCGAGACAATCACCCACTTCGAAGCCTGCGAATCCAAGGACGGACAGTTTCAGTACGCTCGGGCGCTGCATCGACAGTCGCTGGTCTATGGTTTTCAGGGGAATGAACGCCTCCGCAAGGTCAAGTTGGCGGCGGCCAAGCAGGCATTGGAGAATGTGTTGGAGGATGACAATGATAATCTCGCCTTGTTCTCCGTGCAAGGTGATGTTAAGGCGGAGGTGTTTGACCGATTTCTTCATCTGGGGATGAGATGAAGTTGGCATTTTGCATGTATGTTGTTATAGACTTTTGATTGATCTCCCCTCCCCAAATTTGTTTTGCAGTTATCAATTTCCTTATCTTTCATCTAAGCACATACGACCACAGGGTGTGGAAAATAGGGCTTCCCGTCCGCTCAGCCGTACTCAAGCCACACGCCGGGAGGTTAGTAGTTGGGTGGGTGACCACCAGCGAATCCCTTCCGTTGTATTGTTTTTTTTTTTTTGTTTTTGGCTCTTTGCATCTTGCACATTTAGCTTCCAGTTGCATGCAACTCGCTTTATC
Source organism: Aspergillus aculeatus ATCC 16872 (assembly GCF_001890905.1). Lineage (NCBI taxonomy): Eukaryota > Fungi > Ascomycota > Eurotiomycetes > Eurotiales > Aspergillaceae > Aspergillus > Aspergillus aculeatus. The sequence goes on from NW_017962990.1 coordinate 932,731, forward strand.
CTCCGTTCACCTAATTCGGTCTACTCAGCAAGAGGGCTCCTTAAGGCTGGAGGGGCCGACACCCATGGTGAGTCCGGCCACCGCCTTCCCTCCTGAGCGTGTGGACTGCTTTCCATTCTTCCCCCCAAGTCAAGTGATTAGCACCTGCGAGATATCACGACTTCAAGAAACTTTCAGCCCCAGCATTCTCTGTCTTCTTGCTCAAATATTATGAATACGAGGTGGATACGTGGTCAAGAGGTTGTTTATCGGGTGGTCGATGACGTCACAAAGGGCGAGAACTCATTCGCTCTCGGAGCCAACAACAGCCTGGTGGTCTTTGTCCTAAAATCATGGTTAGATCGAAAATAGACCCCGTATTGGTTAAACCAAGGTTATTAAATAAAAGGGATAAACAACCAATCTTTCTCTGGACTTTAACAGGTCCTTTGGACACCTTAATGTCTTTGTGGTCCCTATTTTCTGGCATGTGCTCGTGTTTCTCACAGTCATGCATCAAATAAGACACCTGATGTCACGCCTTTGTCTAGGTGTTAACTAGAGCTTTCATACAGTAGCTAGCTGTAGCTGCAAGCGGAATCCTTCATCCAAAGGATTCAGGGTGCAGGGTGTGATATAAAGCCACGTCTTGTCTTTTAAGTGAAAATATCCTTCCAATGTCCCGGTCTCTCAGCTGCATACTGCCCCTACCTCTCTTTATATGCATCCATATCTTATGAGGAAAAGGCTTCATACGATTCTAAAATGGGTGAGAACACTAACCTTGGAAGGCATGCACAACCGCTTGGAGTGGTCTTCGTCCATGGATTCAACTCGTCACCATCGGTATGGGATCATTTCGAATCGCTTCTCGCGAATGATCCTACTCTCGAACCTCCGACAGAGCGCCTGCGTTTTCAGTATGCCACCAAAATGTTCCGGCCATGGTCTCCGCTACGTCGTTTGCCCACCTTAGACACCGTTGCATCCAGTTTTGGCCGATTCCTGCGAACCGAAGCCGGACACTTGGATCGTCTTCTGCTGGTGTGCCACAGCCAGGGCGGATTGGTGGTGCAATGCTATTTGACCAGTATGGTCGGGAAAGGTAGGGGCTTGGAACTGGAACGCATCCGCCGCGTGGTTCTTTTCGCCTGCCCGAACACGGGCAGTGAGCTGGCATTGGCGATCCGTCGCCGAATCTTGGGGAACCACCCCCAGGAAAGGCAGCTCCGGCCGCTCAGTGCGGAAATCAATGAGATCCGGAGTAGACTCCTGCATCAAGTCATCTATGCCAAAGAACTCACTCCGCACTCCTGCCCGATCCGTTTCGCCGCCTATGCGGGCGAGAGCGACAATATCGTCACCCCTGCTTCTGCCCTCGCGACATTCCACGGCGGGGAAGCGATTCCCGGGGATCACTTTTCCATCGTGCGACCGGACTCGGTGAGTCACGCTTCTTATGTCACGCTCAAATACGACATCCGCCTGGCGACTCGCGATGCCAGAGACGCCCCACCAGCTGATCCAACTGGGGCGACTCGCGCCGTTGAAGTTACCATTGCTCCTGACGGGCATTTTGTCAGTGGGGATTTCGAAGCAGCCTCGAGGGCGGTGGCTGCGCTGCTGGACCTGCCGGCCGAGCAGCGCCGCGTACGAATCCGTTGCACCGTGTTGGATGATATGACTTGCACCCCCGAGCACCGGCGGCGATTGCAGCAAGACCTCGAGATCTATGAAAGAGCATGCAATGCCCTGTTGCGGGAGAAAGTGCACTATCACTGGGTGTGGACCATGTCGCAACTCGTCAATGCCGTGATTGAGATGCGTTCTTATGCCCTGCAAGGGATAGTAGACTATGACCACGAGTCATGGTTCTCTTGGCCCGCAACGGACCCCCAACATGTGATATCGATCCGGCTTCCCCGAAACACCGTCGAGAATATCCGAGGTGGATATTATGGCAACGATTCCACGGATCGCAGGCGAGGCATGCCACCCGACGAGCCGATATGGCTACGATCGATTTTTCCTCGCATCGTCTGGGAGTATGTTGTTCCAGCCGCGACAGTCCATGCGATCCGGGAAACCTCCGAGACAGGAATTTCCCTGGATGATTGGGTTCTCTCGGATCGACATCCCCGTGACTTGCAAAGACACGAACCTGATCGGTGCTGAGCGCTGTATAGGATATAACTCACCCTAAATTATCATTTTTCTTCACTCACCCCTATGGCGACTTTCGGCTTTTTCGACAGCCTTATAGCCTTTTGTAACCGATTCAATGCTGCTACTAAGAAAAATCATCTGCTCTAGTTTGATCAAAATGAAGTTGTTTCCCTCTGTAAGAAGTATGGTTTTTCTCAATGAAAAAGAATTGTCCTGATGACAAAATTCTATAAAACATCCGTAGAAGGGAGCATTGAATAGCTAGCGCTATCTCGAATCTAGCTTGATTCACCTAAGGAGTCTGATAATAATAGTACTTGTACTCGAATAAGGGAAGTTGATCCTTATACATTTCCAAATTTCCCCAAGTACTACTATTCGCTGCCTTGGTTCGGTCCAAAACTGTATACCTTGATTGTATGGTTATTATAATTATTAAGGCTTGTCGTCTGGGAATAGCCTCGTGCCCTCGCTGCCATGATAAACCATAATTCTATCTAAGAGAGTTTTGTAAGGGATATTCGCAGCGCTGACAGTCGCCAGAATCTGACCTGAAGAGTCCTGGATACGGCGCCGAGCCGACCAGTCATCATCGTGTCTGCCTGGTAACTGCCGACCTACTTATGCTGTTGTATGTTTTTTGTTCCTTCAAACCGTCTTTCCCCCGGATATCGAATCGGATGATTATCATTACCTGAAGCGATAATTTTAAAGGCCGGTGCTTATTTTACAGATTTGGCTACGAGACTGCATTGTGCAGCAATCTGTTTTGCCGCTAGTGGTCAGTAACCACCACCTCTTTCAACGTAGCCAGTTATCACCACATAGGTACTCCCTATAAGTGCTTTAGCTTCAGCAACCGGAGCCTAATCATTTCTCCAGATCTGCGTAAAACTCATTACACATGCGAGTCCGCTGCGTGGTGCAGTTCAGAGTCAACGTGTCGTGGCCACTGCAAGATCGCCCCCAGCGACAGTCACCAAATTGTTGTCGCAGCTTTCCGGAACACAGATAGTCCATGCCAGCCTGTCGGACGATGAGCGAAAAGACCGATAGTTGCGGGATCAACTCCGAAATGGTATGAACCCCCACCCTGGCCTCCATGACTTACTTGGCTGCAAGTTAGAGAACTAACGTTCCTAGAATTCGGTCTCACCTTGTCGGACTGGCCTAGCACCATTGAACACCTCCGTCTGGTATATCCGAGGCTTTCTCCAGCTGATGGACATTTCCCCCCTTTCCGACGCTCGAGATTGACAAGATCATGATCGGCCCCGAAGCTGTATAGTAGACCACTTCTCAAGCGCTGTAAACGAAAGGCATGGGCATTGGTGGCCCGCACCCTTGGCACTATGCTCAAGCGGGATTGGATATGTCTGCCCTACTGCTAAGTCTGAGGTACCTAGTAGTCATCGATCCGAACATTTACGTTTACGAGCATGGCTATCTTCCATACAGTGGCCGTCACTAGCAGTGCTTAACCATCGAACCTACCGTGTTATTTTGAACCGGCTATATTCTAACAAGTCGAATGACCACACAGCAGCGAATAGATAATCACGAACATCTTATAAGATCTTACTAAAAGATATCTAGTCTCATTGGCAAAAAGCACGGGTATTTCATTTCCAAAAAGTCAATTCGCTAAGCTAAACATAGAACGCAAAGCGCTATGCTAATAAGGTAATCAAACCCGAACCCTGGGGCGATAAGGCAGCCGTGTGCTGAATGACCACGATGGGAGGGCTTGCTGGTCGTCGTCGTTGTCGGCGAGTGTTGGTGTTGGGGCTCTGGTTGGAGCGCAGGTGCTGTTTGCCGAGGGCGGTGGGGCCAACATGCCCGGATCGATGACTAGATCCAAATCCTGCTGGTTCGCCAGGGAACTTATAACAATCTCTTGAGTGGTGAGAAGGGGCTGACATCGGGGATGTCTGGGGGCTCGGTGATTGTTGCAGTTGCGGGAGGGTGTCGGGGCTCTCGTTGGAGCCCTGGTGCTGGGTCCAGTGCTGTTTGCTGAGGACGGTGGTGCCAACATGGGTGATTCAATGACCGGACTCCACTCCTGATGGCTCTGCAAGCTTCTTGTGGTGGTCTCTTGGTTGCTGAGCAGAGTCTGCTGGTCCGCGAGCAAGGTCTGCTGATCGGCGAGTAGGGTCTTCTGGTCCGCCAGTAAGGCCTGCTGGTCGGCGATCATGGCCTTCTGGTCGTCAATAAGAGTCTGCTGCTCTTGGAGCAGGGCCTGCTGAATGCTGAGCAGGGTCTGCTGATGCTTGCAGATGGGCCAGTTGCACTGCGCGACCATCATCATTCGGTCCTGCTTGGCATCTATTCTCCGGAGGTAGAGAAGGAAGTCCTCCTCGGCGAGAAAGCTGGTCGACGGAGCGCGACTGATGGACGGCGTGGGTGAGGATGTTGTGTGGAGGCGTGACCGGCTTTTGATGGCTCGACTAATTGCCCTTCTCTCCGCCGCCAGTCCCAGTTGATAATGGTTTTGAAGCATCTCCTCCGTCATACGATGGTTGTCCGTCTTGTCGGTGAGAGAGCTATCCGAGGGAGAGGGAGTGGCCCACCACGCCGAGGAGGACATTGTGTGCACGTATGACTGGGTTCTGTGGGCTCGATAGGCCGACTTTGCATCTTCATCGCACTGATATTGATAATCTTCAAGCGCCTCATGCGTCAAACTATTAAGATCCGTCTTCACAGTGGAACTCATGCGTGATGAGCGAGGCGTTGTCGTGGTCGACGGCAGCATGGCTTCTTGGGATCTTGTCGAGTCCTCTTCATCTGACCAGGACTGGTCCTCGGACAGGTCATCGCTGAAACGAGAGAAAGTCCGACCCGTATGGATGAGGTCATTGATGTCATGGTCGAGGTCTTCATCCTCGTAATGTTCGAGGTTCGAGAAAAGGGAGCTTTTTCTTGTGATGGTCACTGCTGCTGCTGCTGCTGGGAGTTCGTGCCTCTGGACAGCTGCTATCTCCTCTGTGGCCTTTTGCCTCATGATGTCCAGCTCTTCCTTGGTGTGATGCTTGACTAGATCAGAGAAGATATCTATGGGCTGGCTGGGGTAGTCATCGGCAGGTTCCTTGAGTTGGACGAGTGGTATCAGGCGCGAGGAGACGAGATCATGATTCGCAGGGTGTTTTCTCCGCACGCTGAAACGATGCACATGGGGTGAGGACGGGAGGGTTGAGGTTCTGGAGGCCAAGGTGGCCACAGATGGAACAGGCATCTTTTTAGGTGCTTGCTTAGTTTGTCTTGGGTGTTAGTGGTTCTGGTGAGAAGGATGACTGGGTGGTAGATGATAGAGGATGAAATTGCTGATGTGAGTGGGAACAATGTAATGAGAGAGAGTTGGAGATCAGAAAACAGAGGAAGAGGGTCTCTTGCCACGCGAAGGGTCAGACCATATATGTCATGATGAGCAGCATTGTGGCTGGGGACTCGGGGAAGATATCCGCTTGTATGTCATGATGGTATAGGGCTGAGCACGTTTCAAGCATGAGAAAGAAGCCATGTGCCGACCCATTGCTAGAATGCGAATCTATAGCTAATAATAACCGCCATCCCTCAAACACGATTTATCTCACTGAATGCTTTTCCTGCATCACTTACCGATGCCCTATTAGAGATACGAGGACCTTCTCGCGCACAATCCCAATTAAAATAGAGTAGAAAGCCTTTTCCCTACTTCTGTAAGCGGGGTACTCATCAGAACCTTTCCAAGCATTCTTTCAAGTCAAATAACAACGTATCGACTAGACCTCTTCAGCATCAGTATATAATTTGTCTCAAGTACGTATTATAAAGTGTTTTTATTTAGTATATTAATAAAGACATACGATCTTTTACAGGATTGATGGATATGAAGTGTTTGAGGCTACCTTCAAGATGATACAACTTATTTTACTACTTCAATTCTATACAGGCGTTAGGTAGGCGGTGTTACACTGCCTATTCCCAAAGGTATTTAAAAATGGCTTTACTACCCTCCTTACTAACACATATACTTGGAGAGACTTTGCTATTCTGCGAGTTTACGAAGGCGTTCAAGAAGGTGTTCAAGAAGCTCACAAGAATAGGAAACCCATCAACTCCACTAGCAAGAAATGTAGCATTGTGGTAATGATAGTAAAAGACTTCGCATTAGGAGAATGGCCGCGACCATCCACCAGACATAAACAATAAGGATCCTCCTCCCCTCTTTCGCTTCCTCCAACCTCCATCCTCAACCCCTACCTCTCAGCCCCATCCCCATCAACAATCCTTCTTCCCCCCCGAAGGCAAAATCTCCCCCGCGCCCCCCTAAATCCTCCCCCAGCACCACCCCGCCCACCTCGACCGCCTCACAATCCTGCAGCACAAAGACCATCCTCGTCCACCCCGCCGGCTGGGGATTCCGCCACGCATGCATCGTGCCCCGCTGCACGGCAATATCGCCCCGCCTGAGGTGCCTTGTCTCCCCGGAGTCCAGCACCATCTCGATCTCCCCCTCCAGCACGATCCCGTAATCCAGGCTGCGCGTGCGGTGCATCAGCGGCGGCTTGCCGGGAGCGAAGTCCACTACCCGGCACACGGTGCCGCCGGGGTTGACCAGTCCCAAGGTGTTGCTCGCCAGGAGGTCTTCGTGGGCGTGGAGGTCGGCGTCGGCGGTGAGGGTCACCGGAAAGCGCGAGGTGGTGTAGGCGACGCTGAAGGCGAAGGTGTCGTCTTCGACGGGGGTCCAGGCTCCCTGGGTGGTGGAGTGGATTGTTGCGAGTTTTTGGTCGGAGTGGGTGGTTATGTGGCGGGTGTAGTTTGGGAGGGGGCTGCTTGTTGGGTTTTCTTTGGGTGTTTTGGTCATTTTGGGGGTGGGGCTTCGGGTGGTTTTTGGCTTGGTTGAGGTCTTTTTGGGGGCTGGTGGGATGTTTTTCGTGAGGCTTGGGAGATTTGAAGACTAGGGACTAGGGGAAGTGGTGGAAAGAGAGGACGAAGGTTGTTGGGTAGCACAGGTATACTAAAGTATGAAGGGGAAGCTACGTCCAGGGATTAGGTCCGCGGGGTAAGGTACCACTTTCCATGTTACCTACCCAATTCTCCTCCCGCATGATCTGCATGATGTGCAGGATGACAACTGCCAATGGTGGCGGGAGGTGGCTGGCTGCATGCTGGGCTGGCGGGGATGCTGAGTAGAGGCAGGCCACGCACCTCGCGAATACCACGCACCTTCCCAAAGCATGCGTGTTTTCCTCCAAGCTCGTATACAAAGCACGTATATGAACAATGTTACCCAATCGACAGAACTGCCTATTTCAATATGGAAGAAACATAGAATTCAATAAGAATAGCTGATCTTCGATAGACTATATATTATTCTAGAGATAAGATAAGAAGTATCTAACTCCTATCCTATTTACTATAGTTGGTTCGAAATTATAACCAGGTCCACGGTCTAAGATATGAGGCTTTATAAAGATAGTTTAAGAGGCCTCGCTGTCTTGCGGACTTAGAAGAGTATTTAGGAAGATCTCCAGAGGGGCTATACTAATATTTTCGCTTAGAAGGGGCCTTAATTTACTTATTTACAGACGGGTTGGGGGAAAGATGTTTTGATCAAAGCTTGAGACATTGCTTAGGAAAACGACAGTTCTATATTTTGAAAATAGTTATTCGTAATACTCTATAGAATGGTACTTGCTTTGCATTTTAGGTGGTCTCAAAAAGTTTTTGAGTGCATCGTTGAACACCAAGAGAAACGCGTTGAATGGAAGAAGTAGTACAAAGTGAGAAACATCCTGCTCGGAAAGTGTGCGGTGTTTGGGAGGTACGCGGAGGGTTCTACATTGTATGAATAAGAAGATACTGCCGACCAGGTGCTTTGTTTGCGCTTGCACACTTGTGCTGTGGCCAAACACCCGCCGTCGGATCTAGATTGATCCTCACTCCACATAATCAAGAACAGGGAATACCTAAGTATCCAAATGAGCAGAGGCAGTGGTGATATGTAAACCCAGTCACATTTCAATTATCTCAACTATTTTATCTGTGCTAATCATTCTTTTTGTCATACCCTTACCCATTAATGCAGATGCATAAACTATGCCACAGATGCTGATGCTAAAGTGATATTGCCAGAACATACAGTGGAAACCTCAAATACTCTTTACTCTCCGGCGGAATTCCGTCTCGCGGAACGGGGCCAGCCCGCAGTTCACCCGGTTCTCGTGGACCCGACGGTGCAAGGCGCCCAGCGCCAGGATCTCCGTCGAGTTCGTCGTCTTCATCACCGCCCCCGACGAGCCATGCGGGTTGTAGTAGGTGGCCCCCGCGCCCGTCGACGAGTATCCGCACGACTTGATCACGAAGCTCACCAGCCCGGGCAGATGCGTCATGCGCGACAGCACATGTTGCCACTCGCCCGAGTTCAGCTTGACCTGGTAGAGCTCGATGTGTCGGATGGAGTCCTTGCATTGTTCGACCAGCGACAGCAGCTTGTAGGACGAGATGGACACCCGGCGCAGCTGGATGGATTCCAGGCGGAGGGAGCGGCTGAAAGCAGCCCCGTCCAGATCCAGGGTGTCTGCGCTGGCGATGGCGAGCGACTTCAGATTGCTGGCGTGACGGATCATCTTGTAGAGCCAGTGTGCGTGGGCCTGGTTCGACAAGCCGGGGGTGTGTACGGTCGCGGCGGGCGGCGGAGAGGGGGATTCATGTTGCTGTGGCTGCGCGTGCTCGGTGGGGGAGGCGGTGATGCGGAGGCCCAGGTGGTGCAGGCGCTGCAGGACGTGTTCGGTGGAGATGCGCAGGGCGCTGGAGCTGAGGGTCTTGTGGGGGAAGAATTGGGCGAAATCGTGGGTGATGGGGAAGGCAATGTCCAGCTCGGTTAAGTTCGGCAGTGGCACGTAGCGGAGGCTGCTGATGACGGTGTTGACAAAGTCTCGGGTGGTAGCCTCGGGTAACGAGCCGGGAACCCCCTGGAAATCAAGCGCCTTGAGTTTGGACAGCCGGCACAGGCAGGAGGGCAGCACTCCCGCCAAATCTTCCAGGAACATGGAGCAGAACTCTTCCGAGTGCTCGGTGTCCTCGAGCCCGATGTCTAGTTGGCGCACGTAGTCGGCATAGGGGCCGTGGGAGAGCTCTACGAGGCCTACAAGCGGCGATTCGGAGGTCTTGGACTGAGCGGATTTGGCGACGACGCGAAGGTGTCGAAACAGTCGCGGTGAGGCGCTGCGACAGAAGGCGCGGTTGACTAGGCGTAACGTCGCGAGCTGGTGTCGAAGCTCGTCGGATTGAATCTTGTGTTGTCGTGTCGAAGCGGCCCACGGCCGGCTATCGACGTCATCCACAAAGGACACGATCTATGAGGCATTGCACTTAGCATTCAGGCGACTCAGCTGAGGCGCACTGCATCACTTACCAAATCGTAAATCTCTTGCGGTGCTTGCATGGTTGCGATATTACACGTTCTGTGTTTGTTCTCATCACATCCACCAAAACCACGGGGCATTGGCAGTTAAATATCTGGGGAACAAGAGGTGGAAACGCATTGAACCCCCTTTTATGCGGGGTATTAGTGGAACAAGTGGAAGAAGTGGAATGCAAACTCGTAAATGGAATAAAGGAGAAGGGGAGTATGAGGCATATTCGAATTCTCATTATTCATGCCTAGGCCAGTGGCTGTTGGCCTTGCAGCCTGCAGTCTTTTTGAAGACGTAATGAGAATCCCCAAGAGGAAGCTCGTCGTGACCAACGGCGGTGTGAGCCAATAACCGGCCCTGATTCGGCGATGAGACCATCGAATTGTCGATCTGACTCATGGGTCAAGTGACGTGACGCTCAAAACAAGTGCCATGGATCGAGGTCACGGGGAGGAAAATTTGAGAGGGAAAAAATCAAAATAAAAAAGAAACAAGAAAAGGGAGAAAGGGTTGGGGAAACTGAAGGGGAAAGAAGATTCAAGGGGTTTCTCTAGAAGTGAGGGAGAGGTACTACGATGCTTCATTCTTATCCTGCCTTACCCCGGATTTTCCTGTTGAGCTAGTCTATCTAATCTCCTCCCTTCTCCCCTCTCTCTTCACTTATCTCTCCTCATTTCCTTCCCTATCCTCTCTCTCCCTACTCGGAATCTCTCCCCGCTGATAAGGACTCGGTATCGGATCCCGACCGGATTCTTTTCCTTCCCCCGCATTCACCATCACTACTTAAGCGACTAATGCGCTCTAATTCCTCCAAAATGAGAATCAGCAAAGTTTCATCATCATCACCGTCTTTTGAGTCATCCCCGATTTCCACAGAATTGAGCCGATTGACGTCAACATGGGCTCCACTTCCAACCCCAACGTGACCGCCCAGCCCCATATCCCCCCAGCAGGTGTCTGGTGTCCAGCCGTGACCTTCTTCGATCACGCGACCGACACCATTGATTTGGTTGCCCAGAAGCAATACTATAAATATCTTTCGACGACAGGTCTGGCCGGGCTCGTCATCCTTGGCACCAACTCCGAAGCTTTCCTCCTTACCCGCGAAGAACGATACCAATGCATTGCCGCCGCCCGCGAAGCCGTGGGGCCTGATTTCCCCCTCATGGCCGGCGTGGGCGCCCACTCTACCAAACAAGTCCTCGAGCTCGCCTCCGACGCGGCTGCCGCGGGTGCCAACTACCTGCTAGTTCTGCCCCCGGCATACTTCGGGAAAGCCACCACCCCCGCCGTCGTGAAGCGGTTCTTCGCCGACGTCGCCCGCCAATCCGCCCTCCCCGTCGTGGTGTACAACTTCCCCGGCGTGTGCAACGGGGTGGATCTCGACTCGGAGACCATCACGGCGATTGTCCGCGAGTCCGAGGCGCAGAGCCCCTCGGGCGTCTCGAACGTGGTCGGCGTGAAACTGACCTGCGCGTCCGTGGGCAAGATCACCCGCCTGGCGGCCACGTTCTCCAAGGACCAGTTCGCCGTGTTCGGCGGACAGTCGGACTTCCTGCTGGCGGGGCTGGCCGTCGGATCGGCCGGGTGCATTGCGGCCTTCGCGAATGTCTTCCCCAAGACCGCCGCGCGGGTCTACAAGCTGTATGTAGAGGGCAAGGTCGACGAGGCGTTGGCGTTGCAGCGGCAGGCGGCGTTGGCGGAGTCGCCGTGCAAGAGCGGCATCGCGTCCACCAAATACGCCACGGCCATCTTCTCGGCGGTGGCGGCGGGGATTGAGGGTGCGGAGGAGAAACTGAAGCCTCGCACCCCGTACGAGGAGCCTGCCCAGGGGGCTAAGGTCACGGTGCAGGAGGTGATGGGTAAGATGGCAGAGGTGGAGAAGGCACTGTAAGTAGATTATTAGAACAGGTGTACATATTTCCTAGAGTAAAAATACAGATGGCGCTCATATTTGGTCTTTTGCTCGCGTTAGTGTTTAATTGTAGACAACTACTGGCGGTGAAGGTGAAGGTGTCAGTCTGGCCAGGCAGGGTAAAAGTTGACCCAGCCTGGACAAGTCTGTGGATACCTTCTGGTTACAGTGCCTCTCGTTGAACCCCATACGTGCGCTTCTTGCAATTTAAATAAACTGTCTCAGGGCCCAGGACCTGCAGCGATGGGTTTCCTCTCCACTTTAGCCCGATGGGTGCCATTGACTGTGTCTACGCAATGTCTTCGACAATGAGGCTTTCTTCTACGATGGCAATGACAGCAATTACAGTGTCGAATGGCTCCTAGGATCGATGCGTACTTGGGTGCAGTATTGGTAGGCGTAAACAGTTCTCTCCGAGAATAACTCCTCAAACTGTAGAGCATAAACCCCAATTTTCGGAAAACTAGCTCCACGCGAGCGGAGTCCATCGCCCGTCGTATCGTTCCTGCAACTACAGCAAGGTTATTGAACCTTAAAGCGTGATGATTCACACCCAGTCGAGCCCATCCCTACTGCTAGATGTATATATTTATGTCATGTCATGACTGTCCCAGGCTGTCCCAGGCTGTGTCAGCCCCGCTCCTCGATGGTGGGGTTGAGTCAATCCCCTAAACTCAGGTCGCAGGCAGCTGATACGATGCAACTACTAGAAAACGAAGACAAGTCTCTCAGCAAGAAGTTGCCAGAATAGGACCCCTTTTCCGAATCTTATCCCTTGGAGAAGTTTGAATTGATCGTTATGAAAAAAAGGTGGGCTGAGCATCGGACCGGTATTAGCGCGGTTGCCTGGGCTGATGGGGTTGAACCGGTCGGGTCGTGGTTGCGCGGAGGTATGGGGTTGTAAGGATTTCTCGGATTGAGATGGGCCTTGTTCGGTTATGAGAGATTCAAATGTGCCTGTAACGAGTAGATAGGATGTTCAGCGACTTGCAAAAAGCAGCTGTACAGAAAGTTCTCAAGTTATTCCTTGTGGATTGAGCGATCCATGATGATGGATGATGGATCAATGATCAATGATCATTCATGGATCGTTGGGAGGGCTTGCCAAATATAGCCGAGACAGGGAGGCGACGAGTTTTGAATACACCGCTGTGACGGTAATTTAACCAATTGCGCCCCGTCCGCTCTGTCAGCGGAGCAAAATTACGTACTGTATTGAGAAGAATTGCCCCTTTGGGGTCGGCTTGCCGGAAGAGGCGTGGCCCGCGATCATACGACTTGGGGGAGGACTGGCCTCCACCGAACATTGGCCGAGATTCTCTCACTCAGTTCTTTCCATACAATGCCATCCATGCATTCATTCATCCAGCCATCCATCCAACATCCATTCCACTGCTCTCTGCTTGTCGTTGCATAGTCAACTTCAACAGTCATGTGTCCTTCAAATTTGCCTCTCTATCTTCGATCACGATATCATTGATCTTTCTAGAACTTCGCCTCAAGTTGCCCCGAATCACTCGTTCCCCAGCAGTGATCGCCCGTCGTCCTTTATCAATCAGTAAAACCAGGCACCAACTGAGGATCCGGTCAAATTTTTGTCCCACCGGGACCAAACTTCCTCGAACCACTCATCGCGCCTCAACCCGCTGCGCCCCTCCCTTTCTCAACCGCTCGCTCGATAAGATCGAAGGAGAAGAAACGCGCCTGCACATGTCCAGACATTCACGGGGTTTCTGCTAGTCAGATCTTCATCCACCCTCACGCACCTTCCTGTCTCCTGCAACCTCCCGACGAACCTCTCCCCCCTCCCTCCCCCCGCTATCGTACTCAGTAGGTTGCTGGATTTCACCCTCGACTGTCCCTACTGTCTTCATTATACCATCATCACCATCACCGATTGTCCTTGGGTTACTCCACTGGTCGCAATCTAAGGTTGGTTAGCGCTGGCTTAACTTGCTCGCCTTACGCGACTTCTTTCCGCACCTAGCCGGCTCCTGACCACACACCCTTCTCAGGTATGCCCTCTCAAACAGTGTCAACATCCATGACCTTCGTCGTCGCCCATGTCGTCGATTGTCCGTATCAGAAACTGACTCGAGTTCAGGCAATAGCTTGGAAGCTCTGCTCGCGGTTGCATATTGCCGTGCTTTGACTGACCACTCGCAATTCATGGTCCCGGCCCTGGCCGCTGGACAAGATGGCAATGCCCAGCATGGGGAGCGACTTCCAGCTCTTCTCCCCTAACACCAACAAGAGAAACTCAAGAGACTCACAGGCCGAGTCAATGTCTTTTGCCCCATCCTTCACCACGGACGAAGCCACTCAAGATTGGACACAATGGATGAGATGGGATGATCAAGGCTTCGCAGAGGGAGTCAAAGAGCTCTCCCAATCACCGTTCGACCTGGCCTTCACCTCACCAAACACATCAACCGGTAATCCAAGCACCGCCTTCTTCAACAAATCCGAATTCTCCCCCGACATCTCTCTCGACTGCACGAACCTCCCGTTTGACTCCTTCTTCGATCGAGGGTACAACAGTATGACCAACTCCAAGGGCGACTCGAGTGGAGCCGAGATGCCATCTACGCTGTCAACTGCAGCGGGCTCACCATTATCCCCGGACGGAATCACCCGCAAACGCAAGTCAGGCAGTGACGACGACGGATCAACCGTGAGCGGCGTCGTGCCACCGGGCAAGAAAATGCCCGCCAAGAAACGAGCACACAACGTTATCGAAAAGCGGTACCGAGCCAACCTCAACGAAAAGATCGCCGAACTGAGAGACAGCGTCCCCAGCCTGCGAGCCTCGAAGAATGCGGCCGGCAGCATCATCGATGATGACGAAGGCGAAGGTGTCACCCCTGCCAGCAAATTGAACAAGGCTTCCATCCTATCGAAGGCAACAGAGTATATTCGCCACTTGGAAATCCGCAACAAACGACTTGAAGAGGAAAACACCGCCCTCAAGAACCGACTTCGTCTAGCAGATAAGGCTGCGGAACAAATGATCACATCCACCGCTTCTGTCTCATCGCCCAGCAACTATACCGAGTCTGGGGCAAGTTCATCCCCGAGTGTGTTCTCACAGGTTGAAGATTCGCCGAGTGATCACTCTCCTACAACGCTGCATCCTCCCGAGGGGTTGATGAAGGTACCAGATGCCTTCCAGCGCCTCCGAGACGAAGCAGCTGCCAAAAACAGCGCCTTTTCCCAGTCGTATATGCAATATCCCAGCAGCGCCGGCAACAGCAACGGCAATAGGTCCACCCAGGGTGGCGGAGGTCGCAGCCGCTCCTACTACCCCAACAAATACATGCTTGGCGCTCTTGCTGGTCTGATGGTTCTTGAGGGTCTGGGTAGCGACAAAGAGAGCGATTCAACCGCCAAGGGACTGCTGGCGCTTCCCGTCAATTTGTTGAACAGCCTGCAAAATCCGACCATCAAGTACTGGATGGCAGTGGCTCGCAGCTTTTGGTACTCGTGGCACGCAAGGGCCATCTCGCACTTCCTTATCCTCGCAACTCTGGTCGTTGGTAGTGCCTTTGTGGTTTTTGTATACCTCTTCAATGCCGGGCCCAAAAGTCAACCAGGCTCATCCAAGACTGCATTCATGTCCGATGCAACGCTATCGTCATCAAACTTCCGCCGTCAAGCGTGGTTAACGAGCATACAGCAAGTCGGTGTGCCGCGTCATCGGTTCTTCCATGAGTGGTACGTGGTCACCTCGCGCTGCTTCGAGTATGTGCTGCGCTGTCTTCTGGGCTGGAAACTCTACTCTTCCATCACCGGCGTTACCGTCGAGGACGACAAGGGCCGCGTGAAGTCATGGGATATCGCCATCGATGCGCAACTGGCTGGTGGAGATCCCGAAATCAGCAAGAGCAGGTTAGTACTCACCATCTTCGCTGCAGGAACCCTGCCTCGCAGTCCAATGCGAATGATGCTCAAGGCGCTACATTGCCGCATCCTTCTGTGGCGAGTCGGTGTTCCCGGATCATGGACTTTCCACATCTCCAATGATGTCGCACGATCATTGGCCGGCTATCAGTGGGATCTTGCCCGCAAGATGCACGCAGCCATGCCAAAAGACCATCCAGAGGCCCTGCCGAGTCATTTGGCTGCCCTACTGCAGCTCGACTGTGATGAGGTCATGATCGACACTGTTGTCCAACGTGCGGCGAATCTTACATGGAACCGCCCTACGCAAGAGGGAGCCGAGGATGACGAGGCCCTTCTGGACGTTGTGGAGGAAGATCCTGCGATTCGGTCCTCCCTCGACGCTCTTGCCGCCTGGTGGTCAAGCCACCTCTTGCAGCGAGCACTGCTCAGATACTTTGAGGCTAGCTCTGGTGGGCCCGATGCGAAGAAGAGCCGTGACTTGTTCAAAGCCAAGATCAAGATCGCTCTGGACGTTGCTCCCCAGCCATCTGCCGCTCATACCCGCGCTCTAGTCATGAAAGCGGTGTTCTTCGACCATGACCGTGCTACCAACATCGGAGCCGTCCTGGCAGCGCTGCCCAAGGACAAAGGAAAGAGCCAGCAGAGTCAAGCCTCCAACTTCCTAGATTCGTCACTTCCGGTCTCCGTGCGGGATGAGATCGCCATATCCGTCCGCTGTGCCATGATTGCGGCAATCTTCACGGCACGAACCACGGGTGACACCTCTCTCCCCGCATCCTTCACCATCCAGAAAGCGATCACATGGTTCAATCAGCTTCCACTCGATCCTGTCGATTTGACCCTGATTGGCTTTGCCTCGGTTTACCATCTATTGCATGTTCTTGCTTCGGACACGGATTACTTGTCTTCTTCTGAATCATCCCCCTCCTCCCCCGCATCCAGAAGCTCGACCCCATCTTCGCTCTGCTCCGATGACGAAGCTGACAGTAAACCCCGCTTTTCCCCGAAGCAGGCGGTTTCGCCTCAGTCCATTCCCAACCTGGGCCGAGTCGCTTCTGAACTGATGTACTGGGCACGGAATGCCTACAATCCCGCATTCTACGGCTTCACTCCTCAGATTGTGAAGGTGATTGAAAATGAATGCACATCCTTATGCCATAGCGCCGGTGTCGACGTGGCGGACTATTCATCCGTTCGGGAAGAGAAGAGCAGAGCCAAGCAGGTCAAGGAGAAGAAAAAGAAAAGGCGCTCCAGACGGGCTTGACTGCCACGTGCCCCGGGAGTGTGCTAGATCTCCTCCCCGAAGCTTGTTCTCCATCCATGATGGCAGTGGCTGCAGCCTGGAGCCAGGCAGTCACCGAATTATGGGAGTTTGA
Organism: Aspergillus aculeatus ATCC 16872; assembly: GCF_001890905.1. Classification (NCBI taxonomy): domain Eukaryota; kingdom Fungi; phylum Ascomycota; class Eurotiomycetes; order Eurotiales; family Aspergillaceae; genus Aspergillus; species Aspergillus aculeatus. The sequence goes on from NW_017962990.1 coordinate 949,470, forward strand.
ATTCCGAATACAAGCTTTCTACAATATCACCGTTACGTTACATCTCACGAATTGGCCACGATTGGCCCTTCAGTCGACTCAATACCACATGTACATGCTTTCTTGTTCAATTGTAATGGCGCACATCGCTAACCTGCAGGGATAAATGAAATGGGGGGTACTTCAGTGCCGGGAGTCTGTTTTTTCGGGTTACGCAATTAATACCTCCCCGTTCTTTGGGATCCAACCGATCAAGGCACACAATTCATCGCAGTTCTTGTTTCTCCATAATGCTTAATACTCACTTCATTCTTACGACATATCGAGTGCCCTAACGCGCCTTGGAAGGTCTTGGCCGCGGCCACGTTTTCTTAGATTGTCGTCATTTCATAGATTATCTGTACAACAGCGCATAATGGTGTTGGGTTGATGTCGAATTTGGGGTGGCTTCATGCTTCTCCGCTTTTCCCCTGGCAATTTTCCTGATTGTCGGAGCATGCGGGACAAACGGATGGGGATCTCTTATTTGACTTTGTAACAAACCAATGCAGGGAATACAATGTGAGCAGGTTTTATGGAGGCTCAGGTACTGCCTTTCGTGGTGAGACATCAGGCTCATGGTCGCCGTGTCAAATCCTCCGGTCGAGATTGAACGGCAAAGTCAAATAATTCTCCGGAAAGTGGCAAACTACATTCAATGGAGATGTTCGAGTGTGCTGTACCAACATCTCATCGTACCCAAATTCTGGTCTGGATATCTTCTCCGCATCCTTGCTGCCTTTCCTTGTCGCAATGCTTTGCTTTGCTTGACCGCACTTGTCATCGGTAGGCGCAGCGATGACAGCACAAGCCGACTGCTCAGGATAGCAAGTTTAGCGACACTCCATCTTGCCTATGAGGACGAAAAATCACCGTGGCATCGAAGCTGGATTGGTCGATTGAGGTCTAGACATTGCCTCTTTTAAGTCTCTTTCTAGTCATGATGACATGAGGTTTCTGCGGCGGTTGCCCTAAGCGGGAGGGAACAATGTCGCCGACGTTACAATGGCTTCCACGCCAAAGACAGCGCGCACGATGCAATAATGTTACCTGATCGAAGGAAGATCGGCGCAGCTGTTCGTTATGTCATTGAGCTATCACCTGTGCTTCGATTGCATGACGTCAATTGGTTTGCTCCCAGCCCGTGTACTCCTACCCTAGGGATGCGGGCAGAACTCGATCCACCCGCAAGGGGCTGCAACCAGCACCACGGGCTGGTAAGTTTAGCTGTCTCAAACTCTACTATGGGCGTTGACTACCATAGATCGTGTGCCTAACCTCGCGACAGATTGGGGGTTGACTGACGGACTGGTGTGTTGGAAGAGATACATTTGTGTAGTGGACAAAAAAGACACCCCCTTCAGCTCAGATGGACATGTTATGACAGGTCCTTGTCGTCAATTATCGTCAGCTTGAACGTCATAACCACCACGCCGCTTGGATCCCAGCAGCAAAAAACCAGAATTGAAGCAACAGCAGAGGCAGAGCTGCACTGGGGATTTGGGAAGGGTCCGGTAGGGCGGATGCAGCAGAGACGCATATTTCCCTTCCGTTTTCGGCGCTGCCGTTCCATCGCCCCGCAAACACACGCTTCTGTTTCATCCACAGACTTTTGACGGATGCCAAAATGCTTGCAGGCCCAACCAAGTCTTGCCGGGCGGGCTAAGCAGGTTAAGGTTAACCGGGCAATCTGCCGGGTGTGCGTACCTGTCGACTATACCAGGTCCAGCAGTCCTTGAACTTTCCCCCCGACGAATCAAGGGGAGGGGAGGGAGGCACACATTCCACGGAAAGTCAAGTAAACCCCCACACTGGCCTCTGAGGTTGCACTGCCTTTTCTGCGCAGCTGGACTCTGCTGCGATGCATTTCCGTTGCATGAAAGCGCCGAGTCTCGAGACGGCCGTCCGAGTCTGCTTTGCTGCTCGCTTTCTACGGTATCATCGCACATACAATGGCCCTCACCCCAGGCGCAAAGAGCGATGGATGACGGCATAGTTATGAAGAGGTGTGCCCTATGCAGCCGCTTGCACGTCATGATGGGCATGGATCTAGAATCACAACTGCCAGTGCTGGTATATGTAGAAGGGGCTACCGGCGCTTTCCCGGTTTGAGCACTGGTCTTTAATTTCTGAGGCCTTTCGCTTGTTTCCTGGCGAAAGTGCGCATACGCTCTCCAATCTCTGCTCCCCCTCTCCAGCACACACAACCCACCCACCCACCCACCCACGCACATTTAAGGACATTTCCAATCTTTCAACACGGCGACCTTCACAGCTACAGCAGAATGGGGGTAGACTACCATGACCCGGACCAACCGCGGCTTCGAAACGTTCATCCCCCCATGAAAGTCTCCTTGGCGACTCCGATCTTCATTTTCGCCGGTGGAGTGTTCGTGCTCTTCGTCAGCAACCTGTACACACAGTTACAACACCGACGCCGGTTACGTCGGATACTCGAGAGCGAAGACGACGATCAGGACCGATATGCGCGGAGCAATGCGCTGTCCGCCGCGCTCAACAAACATGTCTTCTATGCGCCGCTGCTGTCGACGCGGCATAGTCGCGAGTTCCGGGTGGGGCGCTGCCACATGGGGATCATCCCACTGCGACTGGAGGCGATTCTTTTGACCGTATATATTGCGCTGAACGTAGGGTTCTTCTTCGCGACGGTGGACTGGTGGGCCGAGTGGGAGGAGGTGATGTACCAGCTTCAGTATACGAGTGGCACGCTGGCGGTGTTGAATCTGCCCGGGTTGATCCTCGCGGCGGGTCGCAACAACCCGCTGATCCCGCTGCTGGGGATCAAGTTTGATACTTTCAATCTGATTCATCGCTGGGCCGGGCGCTTGGTTGTTGCGGCCTCGATTGTGCATGTCGTCTTGGCGATTATCCCTCGACAGAAGGAGTGTAAGTCCTGTCTCTGTCTTTTTATAAGGAGGTAGATCATACGCTGACTAGTACTCAATAGTGGGTAGTTTGTCTGCTGTGACACAGGTTGTCTGGCACACACCGTTCTTCGTCTATGGTATGACGGTAAGTAGGATTCGCTTTATGGTTGTGAGGAGAAGATCACTGACATCTGCAAGGCTTTCATCGCGTTCGCCGCTATTCTGGTACAGTCTATCTCGCCTCTCCGACATGCCTTCTACGAAGCGTTCCTGCATTTGCATATCCTGCTGGCCATTGCATCCATGGTGGGACTGTGGTACCATCTGCGTGGCATGTCGCAGCAGACGGCGCTGTTAGTTACGCTGATTCTCTGGGGATTTGATGTAAGCCACCCTCTTTGTACTAAACTGCTTCAAGTGTCCCCCCCCCCAAGAACTATTCCAGCTAACACTGCTGTGTGTAGCGAGCCACCCGCCTGGGCATCATCCTGTGGCGCAACGTCGGCAAGCAACGCACGACGGCCACCGTGGAGCTTCTGCCGGGCGACGTCGCGCGCGTGGACGTCGCGCTCGCCCGCCCCTGGACCTTCAAGGCGGGGCAGTACATGTATCTGTATCTGCCGTCGCTGGGGCTGTGGACCTCGCACCCGTTCTCCGTGGCCTGGACCTCCTCGGACCGCAGCATTCTGCCGACCGAGAAGCGGAGCTCCAACGACTCGATCAACCGGCTACTCGGGGGGTCGCAGCAGACGACCATGTCGTTCCTGATCAAGCGCCGCGACGGGTTCACGGGGAAGCTGCTGTCGAAGGTGCACAAGTCCTGCGACGGGAGCTTCGAAGCGACCGCGCTGGCGGAGGGGCCGTTCGGTACATTCACCTTCTCATCCTAGCCGTGTCATCTGCGTGATCCATACTGACTGTGTATAAAGGCGGCCTCCACTCCCTGGCCTCCTACGGCACCGTTCTCCTAATCGCCGGCGGCATCGGCATCACCCACCCGATGTCGTATCTCCATGAATTCGTGACCAACATCACCTCGCAGACCCAGGCGGTCCGCCGCGTGACCTTGGTCTGGGTAGTGAGGAGTTTAGGTGGGTTGCCTTGCCCTCCACCCTCCACTTTCCATTCAAAACCCCCCCTCCACTAACAAGTCAAAAGACCACCTCTCCTGGATCCAACCCTGGATGACCTCCCTCCTCAACCACCCCGCCCTACAAATGGCCACCCTCCGCAAACGCGAATCCTACTTCCAGTTCCCCGAGTTCTCCCTGGACATCCAAATCTACGTGAGCAAAACCGCCGCCTCGGCGAGTAGCATCGGCAGCACGACCAGTAGCAGCAGCGAGGCCAGCCCCACGCGCTCCGACACCAGCAGCCCCGAGGACTTCTTGGTCGAGTGCTCCCCCTGGGCGAGCGTGGCCCCGTCCTCGGTGCCCGTCGCCATCCACACGGGTAAACCCTGCTTCGACGAGATCTTGCGGGGGGAGATGGCGCGCCAGGTGGGTGCCATGGCGGTCAGTATCTGTGGGCCCGGGGCGATGGGGGATGATGTGAGGCGGACGGTGAGGGAGTGTCAGGGTCGTGCTGGGGTTGGGGGTAGTGGTGATGGGGCTGTGGCTGGGGCTGGGTTGAGGGTGGATTTGTATGAGGAGAGTTTTTCGTGGTGATGACCCTGCCCTGTTTGCAACGAGGGTGAGGGTGAGGGCTGGGGTTGGGGTTGGGGTTGGGGAGTGGAGTGGGGATTGGGGCATTGGGCAGGGAGAAGAGAAAGAAAAGGATGGCGTTTTTGGTTAGCGAGTTGGACTTTTGGGATTTTGGATTCTGGATGTATTTATTGTCTTCGGTCCTGGGGTCTGGGGATTTGGAAAGGAGCTGAATTGGGGGTTTGGGGTTGGGGAGGGGTAGATAATAGATTCTTTTCTTGAGTTCTTTCTATACTCTCTCTCTGTGGGTTGATTGTGTTGTTGTAGTTATGGGTGGTTCGAGTCTGCCGTGTATTGTGTAGTATGTGTATGAAACTGTAGCTGACATGATGGATCGCAGAAAAGTATGGATCCTCTGCTCAAACCGTTGGGTAGTTCTTCGGATTCCTCCAGAATATGGACACCGGAGATATGTCATGCACTGCTCTACTCCACACTCCGTATATTATACTCCACCTATATGCCTTTTGCCCCGGCGCAAGCTTGTGTTTCTTCTTCTCTTCATATAAGCGACCATCACGTCTTCCCTGGCCCTATCTATACCGTGACGGAAGCGCTTAAACACCGATTTCAACAGGTGCCCGCCCCTCAACCGGCACCGCAATCATCAGCGCCAGCACCGCCCGCGCCACCTCCGCCGCCGCCAGCGTCGTCGTCTCGCCCGCCGAGTCATAGATGGGCGCCACCTCCACCACATCCGCGCCGATGACGGGCAACCCGCGCAGCCCGTCCAGGATGGAGAGGAGCTCGCGGGTCGAGAAGCCGCCTGGTTCGGAGGTGCCGGTCGCTGTCAATCCCGAGAGAAATTAGTATTAGACTTTAACCGGGTTTTCTATTTTACCCTTCTTTTTCTCTAGGGGTAAGTTCCTGCTCTTGCTTTACTGGACGGAACACAAGTGGAAGGAAGAGTAGGGGGCGGCACATACCAGGCGCAAACGCCGGATCCAGCACGTCGATGTCGACGGAGATGTACACGCGGCTGTCCCCAACGCGGGCCTTGATCTGCTCGATCACCCCGCTCACGCCCAGGCGGTCGAGGTCGCGCGCCTTGATCATCTCGAAGCCGCAGCGAAGGTCGTTGCGGAGGTCGGCGCCGCGCGGGCGGGTGACGGGGGCGCGGATGCCAACGTGGATGGAGGTGTTGCGGATTAGGCCCTTGTTTTTGTTAGTTGGTTTTTGAGTGAGAGGAAAAGAGAGTGATGGGGGGGAGGGGGGGAAGGGGGGATTACCTCTTCGTGCGCGAGATGGAGGAAGGTCCCGTGGTTGACGCCTCTAGGTTTCGGTTAGGGGGTGGGATGTGTTGGGGAAGGGGCACGGGTACGAACGCGTAGTGAGAGATTCCTCCACCTGGGTTTATTGGAGTTAGTTTTGCTGGGCTGTGTTGACAAAGGCAAGGAGGAAAGGGGAGGAGGGATGTACCTAGTGCTTCTGGGTCCCATGTATCTAGATCCCGTACTTTGATGTTAGCTTTCTCCATTTTTCTATGTGCTTTACTTTATCATTGGCGATTTAGGATAGGCATACCGATATGACTATCGAAATGGATCACCGACACCGGCCCCCACTTCTCGTACGTTGACCGCAGCGCCGACAGCGTCGTGGTATGGTCCCCGCCCAGCGTGATGATGCGCGGCACTTGGCCTTTGGTCGTTGTGTTGGTGCCGCGTGAGGAGACGACCTACCACATCATTTGATCAGTTCACTTTCATCTTTGTTGCTTTGAGGGGATCAATGGAAGGAGAACCTTATGCGCCAGATCCAACTGCTTCAGCGCCACCGTATTGTCCAACCACGTCAACGGCGCATCCCCGCAGTCCACCAGTTTCGCCCAGCTGGCGAACACGTTCTCCCCCGTGTAGATGTCGTAGCCGCCCAGGCGGCGTGAGCCCAGCCGGATGCCCTGGGGACCGTAGCGGGCGCCGGGGCGGCCTGTTACTGCCTAGTTTTATGGATCAGTGATGCTGGTGGGGAATGGTGAAAGCGCCGGGGTAGGGAGACGAACAGTGTCGAACGGTGCGCCCAGGAAGGCGATGTCGTATGTTAATGACTCATCTTCGACGAAGCAGTTTGCGTACGGGAGGCTGGCGAAGGTGGTGAGTCCGGAGAATTGGCTGCCGGTCACAATGTCGATTTTGTTGATGTCGATGTCATTCTGGAAGGCGTACTGGCTGGAGGGGTGGTTGTGGACGGCAGCAATGGGCGGGAAGATGATTTCTCGGGCTGCTGCTGCTGTTGCTGTTGCTGAGACGAGGAGAGAGAAGGTCAGGTGCATTATGACGGAGGAACTGAGGGTGAATTGAAGTTGAGGGTGCAGCTGGATAGACAGTTGAAGCGATAGTTATAGTTCTAGTTCTAGATCACGACTGTGGTTATCGCGATAAGCCATGCCGTCCGAGGGGGTCCGTGGAAGGACTTGCCTAACACGGTAAGTGGGCGTGGGCTCCTCAGGCTCGGCACTCCAAAAATCCCCACTTGGGATTTTCTTTTCCCCTCACTCACCTCTGCAGCGTCATCGCTGTACATTCCCTGTCACTGTCACTGTCAATTGATCGGCTATAACTTTTAAACTCCACCAGCATAACAGTCGTGCAGTTCCAGACCCTCACCATGGTTCGATCCCGTCTTTCCCCTACCCTACACGCACAATGCCTTGCGCATAAGCATTAAGCATAAACTCACCGCAATGAGAAGCCTCACGCCGACTCCTCCTTCTTCGGCCCCAACGCCTCCAAAGACGAGGTCTACACGCAGGTCCTCGAACAGGCCCGCGGCCTAGTCTACGGCCAGCGCAACTGGGTACCTCCTCCCCATTCCCCATTAAATTAAGACCTCACTAACCATACAACCTATCAACAGGTCAGGTACCTCCACCTCCACCTCCCCTCCCCCTCACCCCTCCGCAAGGAAGATACTAAAGAAACAGCAACTTCTCCAACGTCGCCTCCCTCCTCTGGCACGCCTACGCCGCCCTCCCCGCCCCTTCGTCGTCGGTCAACTGGGCCGGCTTCTACATCCGCAGCGACAAGTTCCCGGCCTTGTCCAAGGATACCACCGCCACCGATGCGACCACCGTGCAACCCAAACTCCTCCTCGGCCCCTTCCAGGGCCGCCCCGCGTGCCAGGAGATCCGCTTCGGGAAGGGGGTCTGCGGCACCGCGGCGCAGGACCGCGCCACCGTCGTCGTGCCGGACGTGCACGAGTTCCCGGGCCATATCGCCTGCGACGCGAGCAGTCGGAGTGAGATTGTGGTGCCGATTCTTGTGGGTGGGGAGGTAAGAGATCCTTTGTTATTGGGTGTGGGTTGGTTTGGATTTGGGGGGGTGGGGATCAAGGTTGACTTGGCTAACGGGTTCGGGGGACGTGGTAGACGGTCGCGATTATCGATATCGATTGCACGGAGCCCTCTGGGTTTGATGAGACGGACAAGAAATACTTGGAGGAGTTGGCGGGGTTGTTGGCTGAGTGCTGTGATTGGTGATTTGTTTTGGGGTGTAGGGTACGGTGAGGATGTGATGGGGACTAGTTTAGAGCTGGATATATGCAGTGACTCGGATGTCGTCAGCAAAGGGGGAATTCCCAGTTATGGGGCGATTGTATCCATCGAACTCTATTCATTCATCAATCTCTGCCCCCCTTCCGGGACAAGCAAAGAAATTAATCCCAAGTCTATAATTTATATGCTATATCAATCAGACCAACATTCGCTCTGGCACCGATAGAAATAAACCCCGAGAAGGAATTGGTCCGTGTGTATCCCGTTGTCTGACCAAAATATAACCAACGCCCAATAACCAAGAAATCCAGTCACCGTTCTCTGCCGGTGAGCTCGCTCCATGGGAGAATGAGGAGTAAGACATAAGGAGACGCGGCTACATGCTCAGCATGCTCATCTGCCGCTTCATCGGACTGGTGGACCCCGCATCCCCGTCCTCACTGGGTCCCAGCCCACTATCCGTCCAGCCCAGCCCGGCGTCGGTGTCGATGTCCCATTCCTCGTCCTCGCCCTCCTCGCCGTACTCGTCCGCCCCGTCCACCACCGCCGCCGACCAGCTCTTCTGCACCGCCCCGCGCGTGTTCCACCGCAGCGCGCGCTGCACGCTCTGGAACCACTCCCCGCTGCCGGACACCACCGTCGGGAAGGGGTATTGGCTCGCTTCGACGGTCACGTAGTCGCCTTGTCGGAGCTCCACGCGGCCTTTGCCGTCGAAGGAGCAGTACGCGGTCGAGCGGGACCCGGGGGGCACGGCGATGCGGAGGAGGGAGGTGTCGGAGAGGACCATGGGCCGGAAGGAGAGGGTGTGCGGACAGATCGGGGTGAGGAGGATGCCGGGGATAGAGGGGTGAATGAGGGAGCCTCCGGCTGAGAGGGAGTATGCGGTTGAGCCTGTTGTGTCACAAGTTAATCTTCAGGTCGGCGCGACATACTTTGGAGAGCGGGTGGGGGAAGGAGGTCAGGCTTACCTGTAGGAGTGGAGAAGATGCAGCCGTCAGCTTGGACAACAGTCAGGAGATCGTTATCCGCGTAGAGCTCAAGGTTAGACACATAAGGAGACGGGCCGCGGTCGATGACCAACTCGTTGAGCACCTCGAACTGCTCCCCTTCCTCGACGGCCCCGGCCTCAGCGCCCTTGCTCCGGTCCTTCCGGAAGACAGTGCACGTGAACCGCATGCGGAGGTTGACGCGCATGCCCACGTCGCCCATTACAGCGTTCAGATGATCCTTGTAGTTTTCGAACTCGAAGTTCGTCAAGAACCCCAGACTACCCAGGGAGAAACAGAGTATCGGCGGCACGATCCGCTGGAACAGCCAGGAGGTGAACAGCACCGTGCCGTCACCCCCGAGCGTCAACACAAGGTCGAACCGCTCCGGGCACGACCAGCACAGGTCGGGCGTCCAGTAGCGGAGCATCTCCTGGTACCGCGGGTCCTTCTCCAGGAGGCCCTGCGCGTCGAACCGCTTGGAGTTGCGCAATTTCGCGTCCACGTATACGTTGACCCCGATCTCGTTCCCGTAGCGCGGCGTCGAGAGCAGCCACTCCGCCAATTCGCGCGTGAGGTGGACCAGGCTGTTGTCGCGCGCCTTGGTGACGATCATGACGGTCTTGACGGCGCGTTTGATCGGTCGGCGCTGCAGCTGCTTGGACACTTCCCGCACGCCCGTCGCGGTCTGCACCAACCGCGAGTGGGACAGCCACTCGTCATCGGTGATCTCCTCGAGCACTTTCTGGATGTTGACGGCGTCGTCGAAGCGTTGGTGGAAGAAGCAGGGCGATTGCAGGGCCAATCGCGCCGACGGGGCCGCCCGGTCGAGGTAGGCTCCGAGTTGTAGGTTGGACAGGGCAGCGGACAGTTTTTGGGAGGAGGAGTTGATCGAGGCGCGGCGCGTGGGCTCGTCGGAGGAGTTGTTGGGGTTGGGGTTGGGGGAGTTGGAAGGGAGGAGCCCCAGAGACGCCGCCAGCGGCATGTTGGGGTTCTGTTGCGCGGAAATGGACGGTCGGGAGGCGAGCGCTTTAAGTATGGTCTGACGAGGGATGGAATCGCTCGATAATGCGTTCCTCTGGTGGCCGGAGAAGGCGGCGGTCTTTCGCAGGTGGAGGAACGAAGGGGACGGAAGCGACGGCACTACGGACTCCTCGCGGATGATCTCCGACGCACGGCGAGTCTCGCGACGGCACTCGGGCGGCCCGGAAGTCGAATGATCGGTATGGATGTCGCTCGTGGTCTCAGAGGGATCGATATTCAGGGCATAATCGCGCAGGAGCAGGGCGCCAACGGTGGCAGAGCGCTGGACAGGCGGGCGCACCGGAGATTCGGATAGTGGTGGGGCCGCGGAGGGTGAGGACAAGCAAGTCGGGTCTGAAGGAGGGATCGTGGTGCAAGAAGATCTAGGAGATAATTGGGAGAGACTCACAGGGCCATGGTCTGTCGGAGAGGACGCCATGGACAGCTGAGGAATGACAGGTGTCGCAAAGAGGATCAGAGGCTTGAGGGGGAGGGGGGGGGGGGGGGAAAGAGGTGAGTAGATAAAGTGGGTTGAGTGGGAGGAAGGGGAGGAGGGGGGAGTTGTCTTAGAACAATCACTAGTAGTTCTGGTAGTCTAATGGAACAATAATACTGAATTACTGATATGGGATGGGGACGGGATGGAAAAACCAGGCCGAGTCCGGAAGTAACGGGGTTTGGACGGGGTAAAAGTCATTATGAACTTAGCTAGTCTGTAGAACCTGCGGAGTGACACGCTACAGTGCACGCTACACCATTCAACGAACTTTCTGCAGTGTTTGTTGATTCTCCCCACATTAGTGTGTCGCCTTCGATGCGCTTCCACAAGCAATTTCCCTCGTGTCATCTTTCCAGGGAATATAGTGTCATCTGTAATCAAATTATGGATTGGTTTCCCTGCCAAGTCGGGCGGTTCTGTAACCCCGTAACAGGCAACCCCTCTCAATCACGCTGACAGGGCAATTTCTACACTGCAGGCAATTTGTAACTATTTTTATTCACTACCGCTTGTCTGGAGATAAGCGGAGATCCCTCCATGTGTAGCGAGGCGTGTGCCTTGTCCTATCCTTAACTAGGTTGCTCACCCTGCGAACAATTCATTTGCCATGCGATGCTCCTTTTTTCAAGAGTGGATAAATTTTCTACAGTGCGATGTGTCTGTGATTACCTCGCAATTGACTAAACTCCGCGTGCTCCACATGCATCTCTTGAATCCAGCCCAGTCAGATGCTAAGAATACGAACCCAGCTCACTGCAGCAACCCTTCCCCCACCGTGGCTTTTTGCCTGAATGGATGTCCTGTCACAGCACCATGTTCCACTTTCGGACAAATCCAGAAATGCAGCCGGCAGCCGTCCAGTGCACGTCCCCCCCCCCGCCTTGGAAAGTTGGAAAGTCGGAGGGTCCTGAATAATCGGCGCCGGTGCTTTTAACGATTCCTGCGCAAGTTTCTTCTTCGTATCCACATGATGGAATGCCATAGAACCTGCTGTCTGCGACGGGCGCCAAGACGCCCCGTGCACACTAGGCCGCCGAAAGTAGTGCCGTTTAGAAAAGCCGACCCTGCGATACTGGGTGAGAACGGCTCCGATGAGAGAAATCGTCGGTAGTCAACATGTTCGGGAAAATCGATTCTGGGGCTCCGGGTGTTCGAGAATCTTCTTAAAATGCGATCGATCGGCAGACACCGATACACGGGCATCGGCAATTTTTCCGGTGTAGCGTTGTAGGGCCGATGATCAAGCAGCGTTGATCTTCCAATTGTAGTCGCGATAGACCTGGTCCTCGACAGTTTCCCGCAGGGTTCCCTCCAAAGGCCGGCCATCAACATCCTCCGCCATGGCAACATCGCCGTCAGCGCTGACCAGTTGTGTTCCATGGCAGATAGCCGAGGCGCGCTGGCGCACCTTCTCCCACGTGTCAAAGTCAAATGATCCCTGGCTCTCGTTCAGCAGCAGATAGCCCTTCGAGGAGAAAGCGAGGACGTGAACGGACTGCGCGGTGGCTGCATCCTCCGCGGAAGGTTCTCGGCGGATCTGCCCCGACTCGTCGACAGCCAGGACCGTGGCAGAGAAGGTCATCGACAAAGGTACGGATGCTGATAAGAGAGCCAGAAGTGCAGTGTGGAGGAGCGCGGGGAGCAGAATCAGATACTGGACGGAAGAAGCAGATCACACTGCGTTAGTCGATGACCACCAAGCCAATAGAGCGTCTGTCTGTTGTTGGACGTAAGAAGTACGAACCGGATCCCCTCTACCGACACTCTCACCACCAATGATAGCCAGCGTGATGACCACCCCACGACGCGGATAGCCCTTCTCGCGTCCCAGGATCACTCGCCCCAGCAGTGTCTTGAGAATTCCCTCCACGTAGCGTTCTCCAACTCCCGCGGGAGCAGTGCCCGGCTTGACGAAGACTTCGATGGTCGCATCTTCGGGCTTGAGGGCGTCACGGCGACCGGGGAGCTCGACGGGTGCGTTGACGGAGCCTAGAATGTTGGAGCCGGTCGAAGGACACAGGTAGGATGCCGATCCGTCGGCGCGGTTCAGAACGGACAGGGTAGCAGATGGCGCGACCATGGTAGCTTGATTGAGTGGTGTAAAAGTTACAAACGATAGTTGATGAAAGCACAGAAGGGAAGGTCGTTGTTGTGTACTGAGCTGCGAGTGGAAGCTGGAATGGACCGGAAGGCGAGCTTCTGTTCGCAGCTCCCGCTGGGATTTTTTTGGCCGCGGAGTCGCATGACGGCGGGCTGTCCGCTGATTGGTCTATCCATGCCAACCACGTTGGAGCTTCAGTTCCTCTCTCAATCCATGAACTGCACGCGAATACTTGATCAATTCTACAAACAGTTCAAGACTCATGGTCTCGAAGCTCAGGCAATGTGTGACTCTCAGGAATTTATATCAGCGTTCAGATGGATAACATTAATTCTTGAATCTGAAACCACCTGGGTCACCTACTACTGTATCTGATATATATCTGCCGGGATATGAGCGTTAGTAGTTCCAATTCAGCCTACCGCCCAAAAGATGCCCTCGGAGTGCAAATACCCCGCGGAGTTTCTATACAATGTCAGCATACTTGGCTAACCAACAACATCGCAATCCACGCTCATACCTTCACTAAGATGATCCACAATGTACTCCGTAGTTGTGCTCGAAGTCGCCGAACTGCAATCGGAGTCCTTCGGTCTCGGACTCGGAGCCAATTGCAGTAAGCAGATTGATCCCCTCGCCGGAGGTCGACAGGAGCGCCAACAAACACCTGCAGCAGTGGTCATGCAGTGGTGGGGGCCGCCTCGCGTAACATTCGCAGCCTCGCAGTCTGTCCAACTCTCTCTGCCCCTCACTTGGCCTGCTTGCGGGTATCGTGATTGTATCTTTCTCCTGCTGCGCTGCTGCTCCCAAACCAACAAATCAGGATGAAGTTTCTCTGCTTACATGGCAAAGGCACCAGCGGTGCGATCTTCAAGTCTCAAACAGGTCAGTCTAATTACACCCCAAAATTTCTCTACTCTAGTCTTCCGAATCACTTCATTAACTCAAGGAGCAAACCAGCGGCGTTACGCTCGCGTTTGTCGGAATTGAGCATCGAATGGGACTTCGTCGATGGCTTCCACACGACCGACCCCGCCCCGGGGGTTGACCTCTTCTACGCACCCCCCTATTACTCCTGGTACGAGAACGACACGGTCGACGAGATCGCGACCTGCCGCCAGCGGCTGCAGCAGTACATCAAGGCAAATGGACCCTACGACGCCGTCATGACCTTCTCCCAAGGCGCCGCCGTAGCGTCCACCTTCGCATTACTCCAACTGTCCGAGGCGCCCGACCAACCCCTCCCCTTCAAGGCCGCGATCTTCATCTGCGCCGGCTCGCCGCTGCGCATCATGGAGCAGGTCGGCTACGAGATCGCCCCGCAGGTGTGGGAGAAGGATATCCTGACGCGGAAGGCGCTCGCGGCGCAGGCCGACGCCTCGGCGATCCTGCTGCAGGGCTCCTCGCGGTGGAACGGGAACCACGGCGGCGCGAGGGAGTCGGAGGAGGACATCCGGCGGGAGATCACCCCGTCGCAAACCGTGCTCTCGATCCCCACGGTGCACGTGTACGGCGCGCGCGACCCCCGGCTCTCGGCCGGCATCCAGCTGTCGCAGACCTGCGACCCGGCGAAACGCAGGACGTACGATCACGGCGGCGGCCATGAGATCCCGCGCACGGAGGCTGTGACGAGCAGCATTGCGGCGTTGGTGCGGTGGGCGTTGCGCGCGGGCGGAGTGATATAGATATCGAAATAACCACCTGTGGCTTTTTTTCTTATGGTATTCTTCTTCCTCTTTCTGTTGATTACTTGGCAGTGATGTATATCATTACCATCCGGGTAACTAGAATTGAAATAATTAAGAGACCTTTCTCTTTGTATTTTTTCTTTTCTGTCTTTCGGGCAAACGGCCAACATTACATACAGGATAACAAGAGCTCTGGCATCCAGAAGCACCAATGCGTCCGTAATCTAGTAGGTAGGACGTAGTTCGGGCGAGGGCTTCGCGGCCTGACTGCGAGTGATAACCTGTAGCTATGTAGCATGCGGAACCCCAGACTCCGGGAGTCACGGGAAAGACGCGAGCAAGCAGGAACATACAGGGAGGTTCAAGGACAGCCCCGTATGCGTTGCTCTGATTAGGATTTGGGTGGTCCGGGAAGGTTATTTGCTTCGACGCCGCACCTAGATAGCTAGCTGCACTAGTAGGCTCAATCACGTCAACAGAAATTGAAATTGCAGTGAAGTGCACCGAAATGATTGGGGAGTGGAGTGGCCCGTTCACTTGACAAACCGGACTTGCTCCCTCTTCCACATCAAGGCAACAGCAATCAATTGCGCCGCTCCAAACGCCCCAACCGCGTACATCTGTCGATTGTACCCCACCGCGTAGACCTTGCGAATCTCCTCCTGGGTCGCCGTCGGAAACCCGGAGAGCAAGTTCGGATCCGCTGCTGCTGCCTCGGTTGCCGGAAGATGACCCTTGACGTAATCGATCAAGATGCTGTTGACGATGGCCACGCCGAGGGAGGCCCCGATCATGCGCGCTTGGAGCGTCAGGCCCATGGCAGTTGCTGCGCAAGCGAAGTCAGCTAGTTAGCGGGGGAGGAAAGCATTTGGACACTATTGAACGTGCGTGGTAAGCACTAGAGCTCCGGCTAGAGGAATACCAACCTTGATCCGTAGTCACCACCACCGGAACACACATGAACAGCGCCGCGATGGAAATTCCTGTCCCCAGACCCGCGATCACCATGTATCCGTACTGGCCCGGCCAGATATGCAAGGTGGGTGGAACCGAGGAGAGGAGGAAGGCCCCCACGATCTGCAGCACGGACCCTGCCGCCGTCAGATACACGAACGGCGTGCGCAGGCGCCCGGCCAGGAGACTGCAAATCCCCGCGCCGACGGGCGAGCCCAGCCCGAACGTGAGGACCTTCACCCCGGCACCGATCGCGGTGCTCTGATTGACGGTCTGGAAGCGCTGCGGGAGTTCGATGTACAGGATTGTGACCGCAGGTCCTGTTAAAAAGCAGCCTCTGGCGGGGGGGAGGGGCGCGTTGTCAGGCGATGAACGAGTGGGGGCAAGAGGAGCGGGAGGGTGCTTCGACTCACAGGATGGCTCCCAGCAACACTCGGTTACGTAGGATGCTCCAAGGGAGAATCGGCTCGAATCCCCAATACTTGCGATTGGCCACGGACCACTCCCAGGTGATAAACCCAACCAGCAACACGCCCGAGATCGTCAGCATCGCGATGATCGCGGCTGACGACCACGCGTACCGGATGTTCGCTTCCTCGAAGGCGGCCACGAAGAAGACGGAGAAGGAGAGCAGCAGCAGGCAGCCAACGGTGTCTGCTTTGGTCAGGAAGTTCCAGAGCCCATGAATCTGGTCGCCGGCCCTTCGGGAACTCTCAAAGTCTTTGGGAACCAGGATCCAGATGGTTGCCCATGCCACTATCCCAGCCGGAACACTAAAGCAACAAGGCATGTCAGCACTAGAGGCAGTCGACACAGACCTACCTGGCTCACATACTTGAACAGGAAGATCCAACGCCAGGCGCCGGATGTGCTGATGCCACCTCCAATTAATGCGCCCAGGATCAGCGCCAGCGTCAGCACACCTGACCCCGCTGCACTGGCGATGTCATACTTGGCAGGGGGCAGGAGGCATATCAGACCGAAAAGGCACGAGGTAAAGACCCCTGATCCCCCGATGCCCTGGAAGGCGCGGCAGATAATGCTATTGTGCGAACGCGATCAGACCAGGTGTGGCAGGGGGAGGAGGGGGAGGGTGACCAGGGAAACTAAACTCACAGCTGACTCATAGTCTGGGCAGCAGCGCAGCCGCCTGAGAATGCCACGAAGATGGCCAGTGAAATTAGAATTGTTATCTTAAGCCCAATAAAGTGACTGCATTTGGCCCAGACGGTGAGGAAGCCCGCGAACGCCAGCAGGTAGGAGGTGATGATCCAGGTGCTTTGATCGAAGCCATCCAGGCGACGGCTGATGGTAACTAGTGAGGTACTGATGATTGTAATCTCAGCCGTGGCGAGGAATAGACTCAGCGCGATACTATGACAAGTAGGTAGTAGTTAGTGGTTGAGCACTGATAGTAATGTTCGGTGATGCTGTCAGATCGATTAAAACTTACCCGCCGCCAGCGAACCACAGTCGACCGCCATGCATGTACCTAAGCTGACCAAAGGCCTCATTCTCCTGTTCTTCGGCCGAAGAGGCACTTAAGGATGGCAGAGCGTGCGATTCGGGGACCGAGCCATGGGTTTTGTGATTGACATCCATTGCGCTGGGACTTGCTGGTTGATGTTACAGTGACAACCGGGATTCCCGCGACGAAAGCAGATGGATGCCTGGGGGATCGCCCACATATAAGAGCACAATTACGGTACTCGATACCTGGCAACAGAAAGAAAGGACTCTTTGAGATCATCGATTATTAAACCTTACTGGGCGGATCCGCCCAGAGTTCAGCCAGAGGCTTAGCTTACATTGCTACTAGATCATTCTTGGTAGAAGAAATCAGACCCTTACGACCCCGGCACACCGGGTAGGAGTGAAATGCGTGATTCACCGGGACCTTGCATTTCACTTGCTTTTCAGTCGAGAAGCAAACAAAATCGTGTCACAACTAAATGATGTACATCCACTAGTGGTACTTTACAATGGGTGCAGTCCTAGTTACTCTGCTTAAGATGCGGCATCGATGACCCGGCGAATGACGTGCACAGTTTGGGTTACATCGCTCCTGGCCCCGGCCCGGGGAATGTCATGCCCTAGTGCATGCACATACACCCACCGCACCCCGGCCGCGCATATGGTATTTGTCACCGCAATCGCGCTCGCCGCCCGATCCTGCGAGCCCCAGATGTGCGCCGTGGGGATGCGGACCACATCCTTGTAGGCTCCGAGGTCTATCGTCCGGATTTCCCCGCTTTGAATGGCACCGTAGTCCAGGGGTGGGTGGGTGATTGAGAGGATGATGGCGAACTTGAATGGCAGGGGGCTGTTCGGCTTCTGTTTGGCGAGATACGCGAGGTAGGTCAGGATCAACGTGCCTGCCTGGCTGAACGCGATGACGCCGTCGTAGGGCCCTTCGTGGTAGAGCAGCTCCTCCAGGTGTCGGTAGGCGGCGACTCCGCTTTCCGGGTTCTTCTCGTGGAAGTAAGCGTACATCGGCTCGTCCTTGGTCGCGATGAGTTCGATCCCTGCGACCACGTTTGGTTCCTGGCTTGTGGAGGCTGGTGCTGGAGAGGAGAAGCGGGAATGAGGCTTACCCGGCTGCATTGAGGCAGAGATGTTGCCTTCGATGAAGTCGTAGGTGTGGTTATCTCCGAGTTCGTACCGAATGGCTGCGGTTTGGATCTCGAAGACCTGAGGCTGTCAGCTGGCCTGGCTGGCTTCGGCATTGGGGCGTGATGGGGATGTGAGCCGAACTTACTCGAGAGTTTGAGCCGGCTCCGTGTAGACTGGCCTCATGTCAGTACTTGTAAAGCGCAAGGCAACGGTTGATTTGATCTCGAGTTGACATACCAAAGAATGTGCATGCTGAAGGACCGTGTGTGAGTAGAGAAAGTTGTTGTTTCGCAAGATAGCAAACTTGACAGACTCCGCCCGGAACCAAGTTAGAAAGAAGAGAAGGAGACTGCACGGCAAGTTGATTATATTGCCTTTCTCAGAAAACCTTCTTATGACTCGTTGATAGGAACCTTGAACAGAACTCGGCTATCTGTTTCGGGCTGGGGATGATCCCCGAACCTCCCACGAGTCATGCAAGCTCGTTGCACTAATGTTGATTTGGGCCATGCGGCCTTGCATCCACTCTAGTGAATGGACCAGTTTTGACAGCCGGAGTCATGGATAGCACATGCTAGACAGCCCAGTTGTAGCAATCCCTCAAAATTCACCGGTGTTACTACCTGGAAGAGACGGGAGGGATAACAAAGCCAGGCCGTGCCAACCCAAGCGAACACGATCCTCCTTCATTCACTCAAACACATCTGTGCCGTGTCTTCTCTTTTCTTGCACTTCATGAGCTCATGACTCTGGACACCTCACCCTCATCACGTAAGATGTCGATGTAACCCTTCTGACTGCTAAGCCTTTGGTCAAATCGAGGAGCAGTGGGGTTAGTCGATCTGGATTCAAGACACCCAGGCTCTTCCTATACATGGCTGTACAGCAAGTGATAACATTTCATCGTTCAAGCAGCTTTCTTCATCATGGCATCCGACGCGGTCCCCCCGCTCGCCATCATTGGGCTATCCTTCCAGTTTCCCGGAGATGCAACGACTCAAGATGCGTTCTGGAACATGCTGGCTGAAGGTCGATGTGCATCCAGCGAGTTCCCCGCGGACCGAATGAATATCGATGGCCATCACAATCCCAACAGAGATAAGTTGCACAGTGTGTCTTGCAGAGGAGGACATTTCCTCACTCGTGATCTCGCGGCATTTGACGCGCCTTTCTTCAACATCTCCGACACCGAAGCGAAAGCCATGGATCCGCAACAGCGCCTCGCCTTAGAGACCGTGTATCGAGCTCTTGAGAACGCGGGCCTTCCGATGAACGAGGTGGCCGGCTCAAAGACGAGCGTGATGGCCGGTTCCTTCTGCAACGACTATCATGCAATCCAGACCAAAGACACTTTGAATATTCCCAAGACGGCTACCATGGGCAGCTCCCAGAGTATGATCGCAAACCGTATCAGTTGGTTCTTTGACTTGCAAGGGCCAAGCGCAACGGTAGACACTGCCTGCTCGAGCAGTCTCATGGCCGTGGATTTGGCATGTCAGTCGCTATGGAGTGGTAATGCGACGATGGTTCGTGAGCCCTCTTCCTACCTGTCTTCCACCACACATCCTCTATAGATGCAAGTCTAACCCCTTGACCTCTCACAAAGGGAATTGCCCTCGGGTGTAACGTCATACTCGCCCCTGAGATGACGATCGGCTTGGATAACCTTGGGCTTCTGTCCCGCGATAGCCGCTGTTACAGCTTTGACAATCGTGCCAACGGATATGCAAGAGGTGAAGGCATCGGTGCTGTGATTATCAAACGTCTCGATAATGCCGTTGCAGCCGGAGACACTGTCAGAGCGGTCATTCGGTCGTCGAGCTCCAACCAGGACGGCAAGACTCCGGGGATCCTGCAGCCAAGTAAAGACGCGCAGGTCCGTTTGATTCGTGACACCTATCGGAAAGCCGGTCTTGACATGCGGGCAACCAGATATTTCGAGGCGCATGGCACCGGTGAGCAGAGACTGAGTCACATGGGGCTATAATATTGCTAATATTGGCTAGGAACTCCGGTTGGCGATCCCATTGAGACTAGGGCGATCGGATCAGCCTTTCAAGGTTATCGCTCATCCGACGACCCACTTTACGTGTAAGTGATCTGCAACTTGAGTCTATTACTTGCAGTCTAATGCAGCTTATAGGGGCTCTGTCAAATCCAACATCGGCCACCTAGAGGGAGCAAGTGGTATTGCGGGCCTGATCAAAGCAGTTCTTATCTTGGAGAAAGGGATCATTCCCCCAAACAGTAGCAATTTGCAGACACTGAACCCTCAGATTGATGAGCAGTACCTTAATCTGAAGGTAAGAACTTGTTCTCTCCTGGGTGTACTTCCTTCTAACATATATACAGATCTTAACGCATGCAATTTCTTGGCCCTCGCCAGGCCTACGCAGAGCCTCTGTCAATTCCTTCGGCTTTGGTGGCGCCAATAGTCATGTCATTCTCGACGATGCTTACAACACCTTTTGCATGCACGGTATCGAAGATGGACGTCACCAGACTGTCATCGAGCCTTCCTTGCTTCATGACGCAAAGATCCCAGTACAGGCAGATGGTCATCCTGAGAATGGCACCGATCCTCCGAGCCGCCTGAGAAATGGCATTGTGGTTCCCACATCTGAACGTGCCGTTCTAGTGTGGTCTGCAGCAGATGAAGCGGGCATCAAAAGACTTGCTAACTCGTGGCGGCAGTATGTTGCTGATACGGAAGCGATGGACCGCCCCACGGTAGCCACTATACAAGACTTGGCTTTTACGCTGTGTGCGAGGCGGAGCCGACTGACATGGAGGGCTTTTGCCGTTGCAAAGCCAGCGGAAGACTTGCACGTTACAATGGATAAGATTAGTGCTGCTATATGCTCCAAGCCAAACCCACATTTAGCCTTCGTGTTCACGGGTGTGAGTATCATTATAGCTACTGTCTGAAGATCAAACTAACCGCAAGCAGCAAGGAGCCCAGTGGCATGCTATGGGCCGTGAACTGATTGATCGATACGATGCCTTCAAAGACAGTCTACTTGATTCGAGCAACTATTTGAAGAGGCTTGGTTGTGCGTGGGATGTTCTAGGTGAGCGCTTCTGAGCCCTTGACTTTTCAGAGTACTGACCTTTCTCGCAGACGAGATGCAGAGAGATGAAGTTGACTCTCGAGTCAACGACCCGACGTTTGGACAGCCACTCTGCACAGCACTGCAGATCGCTTTGGTAGAGCTCCTCCAATCTTGGAATCTCAGGCCTGATGCAGTGGTTGGCCATTCCTCTGGCGAGATTGCAGCTGCGTAAGTCGATTCCTTGAACTACCTCCACTAATGAGCTTGGCTGATATGCTGCACGACATTCAGTTACTGTGCAGGTGCAATCACGAAAGGTTCTGCTCTGAAGATAGCGTACTTCAGAGGCTTCCTCACCGGGATCTTGGGGAAGTACCGTACTATGACACCCGGTGCTCTCGCTGCGATGGAGGCAATGAAACATGGGGACAAGTGTCAAGATTGTGTGACGAGCAAAGTCCCGTTTGATATTTCCTGTTTTGAGTAAGTCGGTTCCGGACTCATATGACATGCTCTCATGACACCTGCTCATATGCTGACGCTGTTCCAGACGGTTCCAGAAAGCAATCCCTGAAGAAGGTGGCGCAAAGGGCGAATACTGTAAACGCTCTCTCGCATGGCAGCTCACGAGGCATCTGACCAGTGGTATGCATGGCGCTATGCTCGCCGTGGGTATGTCGAGCCGAGAAGTGCAGAAATATCTAGAGTCCGTGGCCTCTCACTTCCGTGAACTCAAGCTTGAAGTTGCTTGCATCAACAGCCCCACCAGCGTCACTATTTCTGGGCAAGCGAGCCAGATCGACTTCCTTCAGCAGATCCTAGTCGAGAACAAGGTTTTCGCAAGAAAACTTGCAGTCAATGTCGCATATCATTCATCTCAGATGAAGGAGATTGCCGGAATATATCAAAAGCTATTAGCGGAGCTGGAACGACCAGCTAAAGCCAAGAAGCCGCCGGTGATGGTATCCAGCGTCTCAGGGACATGGATCTCGGAAGAGGAGCTTTCCAAACCCGAGTACTGGGTGAGGAACCTGGTTTCGCCCGTGTTATTCGACGATACTCTCTCAAAGTTGTGTACCCAACCAACAACATCAACTCGAAGATTCGATGGAAGTCATCGCCGCAATGTCGCGCCAGACCACCTCCTAGAAATTGGGCCTCATTCCGCCCTTCAAGGTCCTTGTGGAGACATTCTCAAGGCCGTGGGCAAGCATGATCAAATCACCTACATTCCACTTCTGCGCCGTGGTCGCTCTGCCGTTGACTGCATGATGCACGGGGCAGGCCGCCTGCACTGTAGCGGCTACCCGATTGACTTGCTTTCAGTCAACAATGGAGGTGAACCCGAGCCACAGCACAACAGTCGCGTGCTCGTCAACTTACCGGAGTACCCCTTCAACCACTCCAAGACATACTGGTTCGAGAGTCGCATCAGCAAAAGTTACAGATTCCGTCGGTTCGGCCACATGGAACTACTAGGTGTGCCTGACCCTGACGGAAATCCCATGGAGGCCCGCTGGAGAAATATCATACGGCTTTCGGAGATGCCATGGGCGGGAGATCATAAGATCAACAACAGCATCCTGTATCCCGGCGCCGGCATGCTTGTCATGGCTATCGAAGCAGTTAAGCAACTGGCAGACCAGAGCCGGGGCATCACAGGATTTGACATCAAGGACGTGGTCTTCTCGTCGGCTTTGCAGATTCCAAGTCATGCTGATGGTGTTGAGGTGAGCGTTTACCTGAAGCGAGTCGGAAATGCCAACAAGGATGCAACGGGCTGGTTCGAGTACCGCGTTTGCACGTACAATAATGAATCGTGGATTGAGAACAGCTCGGGTTCAATCCAAGCTCATTATGAGTCCGATGTGCAGACGCCAAACATCAGCGATGGTGAAGAAGCTAAATGGCAGGCGTCTCTTGTCGAGAATGGCCAGCGTGCAAGCGAACAATGTGCATCGCATGAAGACTCAGGCAGATTTTATGAAGGGCTGCGCAACTGTGGGTATTACTATGGGTCGATGTTCAGAGTCATTGAGGGCAATGTTTCCAAGCAGTACGATGGGAAAGCCATGATTGCAGAAGTCAAGGTCTTCAAACCTGACTGCACAACAGGATCAGAGGTCTATCCCGCGCATACAATCCACCCTACCACGCTAGACGGTGTGGTTCAAATGATGGCAGCGCTAGCCACTGACGCCGGACAGCGAACGATTCCTGTCTCCGTGCCCACGAGCATCACCCGACTCTGGATCTCCAATACAGGTAGACTAAGCTATCCTTCGGCAGAACTCATCAAAGTATATGCGACTTCCGTTCAATCTGCTCTTGGCAGCACACAGTATACCATGACGGCATTTGACCGCAACGTATCCAAGGCTCTATTGAACTTGGAAGGACTAAAAGTGACCTCAATCGCGAGTCCAGAGAATGTCTCACCCTCAGACCAATTCAAGGCCGATAATTTATGCCATCACGTCGAATACAAGCCAGACACTGATCTTCTCACCAACCACGGATTCCTAACTGCGTTTGGCAAAAAGGAACTCCAAGTTCAGGGCCCGGCGCAGCATTTGCGAGATATGGAGTTCCTGATTGCGACCTGCATCAACAAATACGCCGATCCGCTCAGTGAGATGGACAAAAGCAGTCTACCCCCTTACACGATTTTATACACTGAGTGGATTCTGGAGCGTAAACGATTACTGGAGCTAGATGTGTCGGACTTCGGCTCAATCGAGTGGCGGCATCACATGGACGACGAGGCCTACGTAACAGAGGTTCATAGACGGGTCGAAAGCGCCAGCAAGCGAGGCCTTCTCGTGAGCACTCTCTGCAAGAACCTTATGGAGATTCTCAACGATCCTTTGCCTCATCTCTTCAAGGACAATCTGCTTACCGATGTGTATTCTGA
This sequence comes from Aspergillus aculeatus ATCC 16872, assembly GCF_001890905.1. Lineage (NCBI taxonomy): Eukaryota > Fungi > Ascomycota > Eurotiomycetes > Eurotiales > Aspergillaceae > Aspergillus > Aspergillus aculeatus. The sequence goes on from NW_017962990.1 coordinate 973,403, forward strand.
GATGTTGTACGGCCTTCCAGCGGCAACAGCCCTCGCGAGATACATCGACGCTCTCGCCCACAAGAACCCTCGCATGAACATCCTCGAGATCGGGGCTGGCACTGGGGCAATGACTGAGCTCTGCATCAAGGCCCTGGCATCCCCGGATATAGAAAATGCATCGCGCTATGCCAATTGGGACTTCACTGACATCTCCAGCTCGTTCTTCCCGGACGCCGTGAACCGCTTCGAGACCGAAAAGCGGCGGTTGAATTTTCGTGTGTTGGATATTGAGCAGGATCCAGAGACCCAAGGCTTTGATTCGGGATCGTACGACTTAGTTGTTGCTTTTCTGGTGCGTGTCTGTCCACGACCGAAGGTGCAGAGTGCTGATATTGACATGCATTAGGTTCTTCATGCAACAGCCGATCTAGCAACCAGTTTGAAGAATGTTCGGAAGCTTTTGAAAACGTACGTCAATTGTGAGGTAGATGTGAGAAGCTGCTGATAAGTCGACAGGGGTGGGAAATTGTTGCTTTTCGAGATCACGCATCCTGATCCGGTTCGGGCTAGCTTTGTGTTCGGGCTTTTCGAGGGTTGGTGGCGTTGTAAGTCTCTCCGACTGAATGTGTGCTGAACCACGCTGATTGTCTGAGTAGCGGGTGAATCCTACCGCCAGAGCCATCCGTGTGTTGATGCCAATCGATGGGGGTCTTTGTTAAAAGATTCAGGATTCTCAGGGTGTGACCTTGCGGTAGATGACTACGTCGATACTTCATGTCATGAAGCGACGCTCATCGTTGCGAGCGCTGTGTCTTCTGGTCCGAATGCGGAGGCGACGAGGACCGATATGGCTCTAGCCAAACCTTCCGCGCCGTTCACCCAGAAGGAAGTTGGTATCGTTCTCAACACGGCCAATCCTCGTCAGGTCGAGCTTGCGAATATGCTATCTGAGCTACTTGACCAGACTGGAGTTAGCGCCGTGAAGCGAGGTCTGGAGGATATCAAGAAACGAGACCTTTCTTCCGGTGTCCTGGATATCTCTCTCCTCGATTTCGACTTTCCTTTCACATACAACATGAAGGCGGAAGAATACGAAGGCCTCCAACGATTGATAACCACAACGACGAATCTCATCTGGGTTGACAGCGGGGGAGGTCATGAACCCTCGCCTCAGTTTCGACTTGTTGACGGTTTGTTTCGTGTTCTTGCTCGCGAATTGTCCAGAACGAAAATCACAACCTTATCCATAGAGGAAAGCACGATCCTGCACCAGGCAGGGCAGATTGCTAAGGTATTCGAAGCCGTCACATCAGAAGCAACGGACGTCGACACAGAGTACAGGGTGATCGACGGGGTGATCCACATCGGTCGTTTGGTCGCCGCTCGAGGCATCTCTCAGACCATCGCCAGGATGAAGCTACCACAGCAAAGAGAGCTCAGAGCATACGGCGCAGGCCCACCGCTCCGCCTCGAAGTTGGCACGCCAGGTCTTCTGCATACCCTCCAGTTTGTCGAGGATAAATCTTTACGTGACCCCTTGAAGCCGGACGAGGTTGAAATCCAGGTGAAAGCTGTGGGCCTCAATTTCCGCGACGTCTTGATTGCCTTGGGCCGCCTGGAAAGCGACACGCTCGGTGCTGAGTTCGCGGGAGTTGTGGTCCGTGTCGGGTCCCAGTGCCAGCGGTTCAAAGCTGGTGATAGGGTGGTTGTCTTCCATCCGAGTCGCTATGCAAACTACGTTCGTGTACGTGAGAACATGTCTATCGTCAAGATCGCGGACGAGACTGTGCCAATGTCATTCGTGACTGCGGCTGCGATACCTGTGGCCTTCACTACTGCGTGGATCACGCTGACGCGGTTGGCGAGGCTACAAGCAGGGGAATCGGTCCTTATTCACTCAGGCGCAGGCGGCACCGGGCAAGCAGCCATCCAGGTTGCTATGTATTGCGGAGCGAAGATTTTCACGACTGTTTCGACGGAAGAGAAGAAACAATTTTTGATGGAGCGCTATAACATTCCAGGGAATCACATCTTCTCCAGCCGCAACACACTGTTCGCCAAGGGGATCAAACGCCTGACAGGAGACCGGGGTGTCGATGTTGTGCTCAACTCACTGGCTGGCGAAATGCTTATCGCATCTTGGGAGTGCATTGGGCCATTTGGACGATTCATCGAGATTGGCAAGAACGATATCCTAACGAACACGAAGCTTCCAATGTTGCACTTTGAGAAGAATGTGACCTTCACGGCGGTGGACCTTGCCGAGATGGCGTTTGACCGTCCGCAGCTGATTCAACAAGCTTTGACAGACAATGTGTTCAAGTTGATTGAAGCAGGCAATTTGAAGATTCCTCAACCGTTACAGGCATTTGGCGTTGGAGATCTTGAGCAAGCTTTGCGCCATCTGCAGAGTGGAAGAAACTCGGGCAAGGTAGTGGTGGAACTTCGCAATGATGAGCAAGTCATGACACTTCTGGATACTACACCATCCTTTGCATTTGAACCCAACGCCACGTATGTGATTGCAGGCGGCTTGGGAGGCCTTGGTCGAAGCATCGCTAGTTGGTTTGTAGAGCGCGGCGCTCGCAACTTGATCCTTCTCTCACGTTCAGGTCAGAATAACGAGCATGCACGCGAGCTGGTGGCGAGCCTGGAGCGCCAGGGTGCCCGAGTCGTCACGCCAATGTGTGATATCACGGATCAAGCGTCCCTCAAAGTTGTCCTCAACGTCTGTCGTCAACTGATGCCCCCGATCCAAGGGTGCGTACAAGCATCAATGGTTGTCAAGAGCGGCAACTTCGAAAGCCTCGACTACGATTCCTGGAAGGCATGCACGGCGCCAAAAGCCCAGGGCTCCTGGAACCTGCACGAGCTTCTCCCGCGCGGCATGGACTTCTTCGTCATGCTCTCCTCCATCAGCGGGATCTGCGGCCCCCTGACCGATGCCAGCTACGCAGCGGGGAACACGTTTCTGGACGGTCTGGCCCGGTACCGCGTCAGTCAGGGCGAGAACGCCGTCTCTTTAGATCTGGGCCTCTTCCTGTCAGCTGGATACTTCCGGGAGAACCCGGACAAGCGCAATCTGTTCCTGGCCAACACCGTGTGGGACGAGATCTCCGAGGCGGACCTCCACGGATTATTGGACATCTATTGCAACCAGAAGAGCTCGTCGCCGCTACAGAGTCAGGTCGTGGTCGGCATCACGCCACGCACCGCGGAGACCGGTCGCGCCAAGGCCGACTGGATGAAACGGTCCTTCTTCCGCCATCTATCTACCTTGCTCGAGACACCTGCGGAGGGACAGTCAGCGTCTGCGTCAGCTTCTGCGTCGGGCGACGGCAGCTCCAACCTGGCGGCCCGGTTCGCGGCGGCCCGGACGACGAGCGAGGCGGTCGAAATTGCGCTCCAGGCGACACGGGAGAAGGTGGCGATCATGCTGTCGGTGCCGGTGAACGAGATCGACGTGGACAAAGCGATCCATCAGTACGGGGTGGACTCGCTGGCGGCGGTGGAACTCCGGAACTGGTTTTCGCGGGAGCTGCAGGCGGAGATTGCCGTGTTTGATATCCTGGGGGGTGCGAGTATTGCGTCGGTGGTGCGATTGGCGGTGGGCCGGGTTGGCGGCGTTGGCGGTGGTGCTAAGGGTGCGAGTACGGCTGACGCTGTGTGATTGCGTTGGACGGAATGCAGTAGTCGAAGCACTATCGTGTATGATAGGATAGGAATGCAGTCGGCTAATCGCCGTCGGATATTGAAGTTGGTGCTGGGAGTTGTAGTCGGCCTTTGACGGCTATTGAAGTAGGGTCTGATCATCGGATACTAACTTTCCCCATGGGGAATACTTCCCAATTCGTAGATGAAGTATACACACTCCCAGCATCCAGCATCAACAACCTCTATAAGAACAAGCAGAACAACAACCCCCCTACATACAAACACATTGCATCAACAAACCCAATCCCTCCCTTGCAAAAATCCCCCATAAACCCCTCACCCAAAACAAAAAGTCCAACCATGCCGAAACCCAAAGTCCTCCACCTGGGCGACCCCATCAAATACAACCACGACCTCTACGCCCGCTTCGCCGCCACCTTCGACGTGATTCGGCCCCCGACCGCCGAGCGCGCACGCCCGGAATTCAAGCGCGCCCTGCAGGAGCGCCGCTGGGGCAGCTTCGACGCCATCCTCCGGCCCTTCTGGAACACGGGCGGCGAGATGGGCAACTGGGACGAGGAGCTGATCGCATTGCTGCCGGAGAGCGTCAAGATCATCGCCAGCGCGGGGGCCGGGTATGACTGGGTGGATGTAGAGTGTTTAGCGAGATACGGTATGCCCCCC
>NW_017962990.1:978639-1016725 GCF_001890905.1 Aspergillus aculeatus ATCC 16872
CCCCCGGCCCAGTACGGTAGATGGATTGCGCTTCACCCCTGCCCTGTCTGCCCCCCCTGCCCCAACACACAAATCCCAATACTGATCCTGGGTGATTGGGTGAAGGAATAACCTACTGCAACGGCGCCGCGGCGTCCAGCGAATCCGTGGCAGACGCCACACTCTTCCTCCTCCTCTCCGTCTTCCGGAACCTGCGGTGGTCGCACGCCGCGGCGCACAGCCTCTCCCCCGTCGCCTTCCAGGACGCCCACACCTACTCCCCGCTAACGGCCAGAAACCCCTCCACCCAGACGCTGGGGATCATCGGCCTGGGCGCGATCGGCCTCACCATCGCCCGGAAAGCCAGCGCCGCGTTCCCGGGGATCCGGATCGTGTACCACGATCTCGTCCGCAAGGCCCCCGAGGTTGAGGGAAGTATCAACGCTACCTTCTCGGAAACGCTGGACGGAGTGCTGGGGGAGGCGGACTGCGTGGTCCTCGCTACCCCTTTCGCCGGCAGAACGCTAATCGATGCTGCCACACTTCAGAAATTCAAGAAAGGGGGGAGATTGGTGAATATCGCCAGGGGCGGGTTGGTGGATGAGGAGGCGCTGGTGCAGGCGTTGGAGGAAGGGCGGATCAGTGCGGTGGGGATGGATGTGCATGCCCGGGAGCCGGCGGTGCATCCGCGGTTGGCACAGGATCGGCGCGTGATGATGCTCAGCCATAATGCGGGGGGCACGATGGATACGCATGTGGGCTTTGAGCGGTTGGCAATGGAGAATGTTCTCGGGTTTTTGCTGCGGGGGAAGGCTCTGACGCCGGTGAATGCGCATTTGATTGGGGATGGTGGGGGTAAGAAGGTGAGGAGTTTGTTGTAATAAGATGTTGTTGATGGTGGATGGGAATAAGGTAGTTATGAAGAGAAATCTGGATTATTGTTCATCTTTCTTTTTTTATTTTTGGGGGGCTCTATAGGTATAAGTACAGATACGAACATGAAATCAAACCTCTGGCCACACGCCACCCAACGCCGATTGATTAACGCACAAGCGCACAGCGCATCCATCCACATGTCGGTGGTGCATCACTCGTTGTAGTGGTATACCTAGCATCAGTTAGCACTTGCTCCCACAGGGCCTGGGGAAGCACATACAAAGTAATCCGGCAACCCAAACACCTCGTACCCCAGCCGCTTCGCCATCTTGGCAAATCCCTCCGTCTCCACCAAGTGATAGAACGGGAACGCCGGGAACATCGCCCCGTCGCGGTGCACGTCCGCCTTGACCATCAGCGCGGTACCGCCCACGCCATCCAGTCGGATCTCCCGCCCCGGTTGCGGGTAGTCCTTGTTGGCCATGTAGGCCATGAGACTGCGGTAGGTGGGCAGCTCCGCGTAGCCCTCGAGCAGGATCTCGTCGGGCCCCATCGTGTCCGCCAACTGCTGCGCCGTGGAGCTATCGATCCACGAGTTGAAGTCGTACGGCCGGACGTCCATCTTCTTGGCGTCCTTGTTGTAGTAGCGCTGGAAGCAGTTCGGCACGATGACGGGGCGGTCGTGGCCCGTCAGATCCTGGATGAGCGTGGGGGGCGTCTCGATGATGTCCGAGTCCAGCCACAGCACCCACGAGGTGGCGGGACCCAGCGTCGTGAACAGCAGGCTGTTGCGCGCCAGGCTCATCGACTCGCGGCGCGCCTTCTGGTTCTCCAGCTTGTGCCGCTCCTTCTCGTCCTGCGACTGCAGCGGCGGCTCGAAGTCCTGCCGCAAGATACTGACGCTGGCGAACCGGTCGGCCACCGGCCCGTTCTGGGTGACGCTGATCGCGTGCTCCAGCGCTGCGACCGCCGCGTTGCCGTCCTTGGTCTTGGGCACGATGAACCCGACAGAAATCAGCTCGTGCGGGTAGCTCAGCGCCACCACGTTGTCCCAGTATTCCTGGTAGAACCGCGCCAGCGGCGTCAGGATGAGCACCCGCTCGCCTTTCCGTGCTGCGTCGCTGGTGCTCGTCAGCGCGTTCAGGTTGTAGTGTTCCACCGGCGGCGCCGCGGCGTGGCCATCCTCGCGGACAGCTTGGGATTTGAGGAAGGGTTTCGTCGGTGGTGACAGTGGGTGCTCGGCCGCGTCTTCGCGGCGGAGTTGTGAGGGGTCGAGGTCGGGGGGTGCGTTACCACCGGCGGCCGCAGCGGCGGCGGAAGGGGATGGGGAGAGCAAGAAGCACAGGAAGCCGAAGGCTAGCAAAGCCGCCAGTAGCAAGGTGATGGGACTAGTGCGACGCATGTGGCGTGCCGCGGCCATCGTAGCCAAGCCCGGCTCAACTGCAAGAAAGATTAATTTGCGATGGGAGGTGCAGGAGGATTGTCGTTCCTTTCTCGTATCTGAGGGAGTGGAGGGAAGCAAAGCAAGCGATCAAGGTGGTTTTGCAGCGGTCGGTCGATTCGGAGCTGGGTTGACGAACAGGATTCGGGGGATTCGGTGGCTTAGTCTGGGCCCGGACAGGGAGTAGGTGCGGTACGAATTGGCAGCGGAGATTTAGCCAGCAAGAGGACGAAAAGAAATCACCAACCGTGCCCCAAACATACTGTAGAGAGTGAGTGGAGGAGAGAGACAGGTGGAGTTGGGGAGTTTGAAGGGAAGGAGGAAAAGAGAAGGTGAAGATGCGATGATGGAAGATGTGGTTTAATGGCAGGCTGCCGGGAAACGAAATGGACGCGCGGACCGAATCCAGTGCTCGTTACTGTGTACGGGTAAGTACGATCTGCATCCAGCTAAAAGATGCCAAGCCAGGCTTGTTCCCAGCCGTTGCATTGGGGCCAGATCGCGCCGCATGCGGCCGTTGCACTGCAGAACTGCCCGCCCACTGCTGCCACTGCTGCCATAATTAATTCATGGTTCTATTCGAGTTATTCTAGATGTCTCTAGTCTAGTCTAGTCAAGTGTCGTTCAAGCGCATTTATAGTACAGTGTACGTGTACCCATTCAAGGCAGCGACCGCATCACCCCCTCGAATGCAACCAGAGCCATGGCATTCGCCGGGAATGCTCGCAAGAAACACGGTACAAATCCCCTCCAGTATCCTTTCAATCCTCGCTCGCGATACACCGCGACCGCCGCATCTTTCCACCGCCGGAACTTTCGCTCCCCGTCCCCCAGGGTCCCGCCCATCGGGTCCGTCATGAGCCGTTGCTTAACCACGTCCGACGGATACGAAGTAAGCCAGAAAATCTGCGCCGAGATTCCACCCGCCCAGAAATTGATCGCGGGCGCCGACAGACTAGTCTTCTCTTTCAACATCCGCGTCAGAACATCGTAAGAACCCCACCAGAAGAAAAAGAACGACCGGAACACGATCGTGGCGCAGAGTCCGCGATAAAGTCCCGAGATTCCATGCGTTCGAAGCTACCAGAAACACAAATGTCAGCACACTTCCTGTATCCACGTCGACACCAGCAGCGCATTGAAGCAGGCACCTAGCGACTAGAGCCCTTACCAATTTCCGCACGCAGTCAATCGGGCCCGAGTACATGCGCTTCGTCTTGTCCGCCGAATACTGAATCTGCAGTCGCGCTTTGACGTGTTCCACCGGCGCGGCGATGAAGCTGACCGTCGTCCCCGCCATGATGCCCGCGATTCCGTGCCCGAAACTTGGGAGGGTGGTGGAATCGGTCTGACGACCGCTGAACGGTGTCATCGCGCGTATGTGCGGCTTCGAGAAGACATTCTCGAGTAGTAGGCGGCGGTATAATGTCAACGACCCCAGCATACTGCACGACAATGGGACATGGTCAACATTCGGTAGTCCTGTGGTTTAGGCTTCCAAAATCATCACAACAGGACTTACACCGAATCCATCACCATCCATCCGACCAGCGGCGGCGTGGCTCCTTTGTATAACCCGCTTACTCCTTCCTTGCGCACCGTCTGTAGTACGCAGTCGACCGGACCGCGGAAGTGTGAATCATGGCTGGTTTGTAGGCGTACTTTGACCGTGTCGAACCTGCGATCATCGACCAACAATTAATTCTGCGAAATGGGGTTCTCGGGTGGAGGGTAAAGAAACGTACGGATGTCCAACTAGGAAGCAGCAAAGGCAAATTAGATTGTCTCTTCTAGCAGCGCCAAACGCAGATATTTGAAGAATACGTACCTGTTAACTTTGCAATCCCGGAGAACACGCCCGCAACAAATCCCTTGTAATCGCGCTTCGAGCTCGTAGAGGGAGGGGGCACCCCGCTCTCTGTGCCGGCCTTGGCCATTTTCTGTAAGGATGGGCGCTCCGCCAGACTGGTTGTCGGCGAGGCGACAGGGCTAGGATTCGAAGACATGAGCGGCGGATGGTCCTGGGTGTGAGGGAGGTTCAATCTTCGAATGTTAGGCCAGTGAGGCGTTCCGAGTGGCTGCACCTGGTCGACAGGTATAAAACTCGGTCGGGATGTGCGTTGTGAGGTCCGTTATCGGACTACAAGATTGAGGATGGGCTAATAGATTCGGATGCCGTCCATGGGTTGCGAGAACTACAACGAAATCGATATCACAGCTCAAAGTATCAGTAAACAACCTATGCAGTTTCTCTGGGGTTGGAGGGAGAAGGGATGCAGTCGTGGGGAAAGATGAAAAAGATGGGGGAGACAAATAAGATGAGGAACAATTGATTGAAGATGCGGCCCCGCAAAATCCGGCGGGCTCGGGGAGTTGCAAGCCAGCTCCGGGCGGCAAAACTGCCGGTCGACACCTCGGGGTGGCTACTCTTTCCGCATCTGCACTAGTACATATACCTTAACAGTGATAGTCGTCTCAAGACCAATAATCGATATGGATATCAGTACAATAGATAAAATGCTTGGAACATTGATCGCGGTCAATTTCTATTCCTATTCCAGTCTAGCTCGAGGAAGACAGTCTGTTTCTGTACAGTCCCCGGTATAGTGAAGCTGAAGGTGAAGTAGATGTTATCTCGAGAAATCGAGATAACTCCGAGAGAGGAGAAAATGTAGGCAACGGTAAAACCAGAGAAATGTCGTGTGTAACACAGTAGCCGAAAGAAAAGAATTGAAAATGTCTGGGTTTGGCGATATGGGGTATAGGCGCATGATCTCATAATACACGAGAAAACAAATAAAATGAGAATGAAAATGCAATATGGAGGAGAGAATTAATTTCTCGCGATGATGTGGCTGTTCAGTAGCCCTTCAGCCCTTTTCTAGCCTTCTGCCGGGCCCTCTCGGCCTCGCGGGCGATGAGCTTCTCCACTGCATCAGGCGCCGGGCCGGAGTAGTGGCTCTCGCGGGCAGTAGGGTCGGTGGTTGTGCCCGAGCCCAGATAGCCACCTGCATCCTCGAGTGCGAGAGGTGTAACTGGTCCAGGGCTGTTCAGCGGGTCGAGACGTGGTGCAGATGGACTGGGTGAAAGTGGGCGCGAGGGGGCTTTGATAAGAATGTTTCCATCCGCCAGGTCTCGCCACATGGAGTCGCGAGAGCCGGCTGACGCACGGTATCCGTGCTGTCGGGGTTGTCGAGGTGATGGAGGCTGCGCAGATAGGGTCTGAGAGGTTCCAGAGGACTGATAAACAGCGGGATGGAACCGTGGCAAACTTCCCAGATGAAAGGCTGGGGCTGGTTTGGATGAGTTTCCGCCCCGGGCGCGCGATGGCTGGGGGGAAAGAGGGCGACCAGCTGACGACATGGCAGGAGTAGCGACCGGTGCGTACAATGTCGAGCTATCAGAGCGCATTCTGGACGGTTCAGAGAAGTGTGAACGATGCCCTGGACGAGCTGGTCTTCTATGGGTTGGCTTATCGCGACTTCTCTCGATGTGCTCACGGTGGGCGAAGTAGTAGCCCTTGTCAAAGCGTCCGGTCAACGGGGTCACGGGAAAATCGTGATCGTGCGTGATATGAGATGGCTTTGGTATAGGTATAGGACGAGATGCAGAGTGGTTGAGATTGAGACCCGCGAAATAGTCTGTGGTTTCCGAGACGGGTGAGTGGGGGGATGGCGGACTATAAGTCGACGAGGTGGCCGTTAATTCTTCGAGGGATGACAACGAAACTCTGGTGGGGTGACCGTGTCTCGCAATAAGAGTCTCTAGCTGATCTCGGGCACGAAGACTAGAGGGACGTTGGGAAGGCGATAAAGGCAACGAGGAAAGATTGGCTAAGAGCACGCGATCAGCATGAATCATTGGGAATGTGCAGAACAAGCACAGAGCCAAATGCCACACGTGTCCGGCGGGGGTAATCTTAATCTCTGCCCACAAGTGAAGTTGAAACAATGAAACAGGTCATCGAAGGGTCAGTTGGGATAGAAGAAGAATGCAAGCAACCCAAAGAGGAGAGTGCATTCCACTACTCCAGAGGGGGGGTGGGAAGATCTGCTGGCACAAGGTGGGGCAAAAGGATGATTTGACAGAAAGCGCACAACGGACGAGTGAACGACCGAAGTCGAAGAAGAACTTACCACTGGTCAATGGTGGGGAGTGAATTGAACTGTAGGAGGAGGACGGATAGAGAGAGGGCAAGGAAGATGCAGATGAGGAGGATGCTGAGGGGGAGGAAGGCGGAAAGGCAGCCATTGAGGGTTTTATTCTAGGGATTTGATTGTCTGTCCCTTTTCGTACCGTATTTTTTTGGTTTCTGTTCCCTGTTCAAATTAAATCCCGCTTTTTTTGTGGTTCCAACCAGTACCGAGAGTGGGTTCAACGGTTCAACCGATGGGATGGGATGATTTGGATCCAGGCACCCCGGATGCCTTCTCCTGACAGCGGCTCTTCGCTGCCAAGTCAGGCAGCCAACTCACTGTTTTGCCTGATGGTATTCTCTATGCGGGGTCCGTTGTTGTTGTTGTTGTTGTTGTTTGTACGGTAGATATATTTGAGGTTATCCCAGGATTACGGATACTATTTCGACTTGAATCTTGTCCTCGACCGAGGGGGGGAGGAATTGTCACGCAGGGACAAAAAGAAAAGTTCGGGTCTGTGTCTAAATTGATCGTCAGCTTGCGGGGAAACTCAAACAAAGTTGACAAACGTAAGAAAAACCAAGACCCAAAAAAAGCCCATGGCGTCATGGCGGGAGACGCGGGAATCCATTGTTGAGGGGCAGGCGGGTAACTTATGGTACGGTCGGTATGCATCTTGGATCATCATAAAAGGGGGGTTCCACTTCTTTCCGTTGTGCTGCTGCTGTTGCTGCGATCTGCCCTCCTTCATGTCGAAGGATGTACTCTCCATGCCAATAGTGTTTATATGATTCAGGGAAGTCGGCCAAGAAACAAACGAGAGATGCAGCAGAAAGGAAAATCTCATGCACGACCTACCGATCAAGTTCCTATCTCATTTGGGTGTTGGTTGCGAATGGCATCAACGATTGGTTTCTGTGGAACCGACGGGCACTAGTCACAATCAGGCTAGCCTTCTATGAATCCGAGCTGGTAAGATTGGAAGGTTGTAAGATGGTAACAACTTTGTCGATGGAATGACGCCAACTTGGCTCCGGTCATTGGAGTACACAAGCGAGGAATGACAGGTAGGTAAGTGAAATAACGAAGAGGGGAAAGAAGAATGGTAGGTGAGGCTGGTGTGGTTGGTAAAATGATAGCTGGTCACACCTCATGTAAAACAAATATTTAGTATAGTGGGAACAATAAGGAGGAAAGAATAGGCTGATTGACAACGCATGAGGGGGTCTTGGCAGGCTTCAAAAGGATTCATCGGTCGTGTTTCAATTCAAGCAGGTATTCAAATGAGTACAGTGCAGTAGTGCTGAGCATGTAGGTACAGTACATAAGTGAAATACCTCAGGCAGTCAGGCGGGGCTTGACTAAGCGGAGGCAGGGCGGCGATTAAGTTAAGTAAGAATAGTGAATATGTACAGTACTTCGTACTCCGGGCAGTACTCGTACTTTGTAGATCGTTGTCGGAGAGTTTGTACGACAGAATAAGTGGCCAGATTACTCGTTCCCTGCATGGGGCTCGGATCAGTTTATAACCTTGGAGATTGCTGCGGGAGGATCCAGTTTCCTCCCGCCTGATGCCTCCTCGTTCTGTCGTTAAAACCTGTTGCAACCACACGCGGGAAACTCGGGTGACCTGACCTGTTAGTTCTACCACTATCACCAAAAATAATCCGAGTCAGGACACCGCTTCATCCACAAGAGTGAAGACTGACTACAGTGGAAAAAACGACGATCTCTCGCGCCGCCCTTAGTCTGGCCGACCAAAACCGTTTGGTCTCAGGCGAGTCTAGAGTGAGTGACTAGCTTACCTTCTCCTTTTGTCTGGGTTGGCTCGTTCTAATCACATCCTGATATCAGTACCACCTCTGCCGATCCAGATGTAGTCAACCTGGAGAGGCTATTGGCTGCCGGGCGCTATCACACATTGTTTGTGGCTGATAATGAAGATGGTGGGAGAGGATCATGCAAGCCATTGTCCATTGTTGACAACCCGCGACGATATCCGCGTGTCGTAACCCCAGATCCGAGCAGTTCAGACTGCAAAGTCAATCTGCAGCTATCTGTGCCACCATGGACTGGGTTATCACTTCGGACGGTGGGGAGGACGGGACTTAGGGCTGGAACTTTTTTCATCCTTCTACCAGACTCCTAGCTGGGTTGAGAGGGGAGGTGCGATGTGATGGTGCAAGGATATGTCCCCAGCACCATCAATACCGGGCAAGCTTAAGAGAGTGTCTTGCGTCCGACATTCTGAGTGGATGACTGGTGCCATCCAAACGGCGCAGCACGATCAGCCGACTTGAATCAGATCCCCCCCTCCATCACCGGCTTGCGCGCTTCACAGTACTAATTCAGCAGGGCAGTCTCAATATTCCTGAATCGTCACCTTTCGAAAAACGAGTCTGTGAGTCACCGAAACCTCGACCACAGCCACTCCTAGACCAGTAGGAAGATCCCGAGTGGTCTATTCTACTGAGTAAAGGGAAAGACTGACGCTCATCCATCATCCGCCCATGAAGCTACAGATGAACACCTTTACTGTAACCCATGTCACTACTCGTAGAGATTCGATCGATCCGGATGCGCGGAACACCCTTGACCCAATGCGCAGGCACCAGCATAAAATACCTAGCTCGCACATCAAAAGATCGCCCTGCCACAGGACCTTCGCAAAACTTTTTGTAAGAGGATAACTGTCGTCAAGTTATAACAGTGTCTCCTCGGGAGATCGACTAGGCTGAGAAATCCTAGCCACCGAGGCAATCTATTTCGCAACACGCCAAACACTGTCTTGTCCACTGTGACTGGAATTGCCCCTGCCCAGCTCATCGAGGCACACTGCCCTCCGACCTGCGTCACTCGCTAATGGTACGCTTTCTGTCACACCTTTCCGCTGGAACTAGCTATCAAATAATATATATCGCCCCTCATTCATTGGCGCCCTGGAAGATCGTTTCTGCAGGTCGCCAGATTCGGGAACATGACCATGTAAGTCGCATGCCTGCCTCCTCGACCTTCTCTACGGAGCACTCCTACCATCAACTGGTGTCAGTTGCGCAGTTCAGTATCGGCTTGACTCAAGTAAGTTCCCAGTTGCCAACCCCACACACAACCGCGGGAAAATAGGCCAACCACTCAAATCGTAGGACAATCCCCCCCTTCCCCCACCCTTGCGGGCGCATTCCCTCGGCGATGATTAGGTAACCCATCTTTTAGGTGGTGTGTTCATCATCCATACAAAGTAGTACAAGTAAAGTCCGACAGTCAAGTCCCGAGGACCTGCACTAGTTTCGCACCCTCCTGGAGCAGGGGGGGCACTTCGCTTGTTCCTGTGATCCATTCTGATCCCGGCAATACAGTGTACCTAGTCGCGTTATCAGCCAATGGCATGCGCAGGAGTGGATCAACGGGTAGGAGCGGATAAGCGGAGAACGGAAGTTGATTGTGGCTTTGACGGTTTTCCAAGGCCCCAGTCCATGGTAGCCAATTACTCAGTATCCAGAGACCAAAGCCATACGTACAACTGTCTCAATTGCATTCATGTGCGATGATGGAATAGCGCGTGGTGCTTTCTTACCTGAATATAGACATTGTAGTCTTTTGCTCCCTGACACGGCTATAAGGTTTTAGCTATGGGGAATATTGTTCTACTAGTGCTTAGAATTATTTATCCTGCCTGTTTATCCATTGAGGGAAGTATGCATAACTCTTTCACAAGTTTCTGGTGAAATGATGTTGGTGAAGTGTATTGTTGTGCATATGGTCCTGTTCATTTCATCCTATGCAGGTGCCTTCTGTCTTTGTCTGGCGTAAGCACCTGTCGAATCATTGAATACTCACGAAGTACCAAAGAATATCAGTATGAAGAATATGGATGCACAGCGTATCCTGACCATCGAGGACTGCTTGCAATCATGATCAGTGAGTGCTAAAACGCCTCTCGTGTTGAGGTTACAGGAAACAAAGGTTATCCGGCATCGCCTCAATTAAGCCAGTATAAAGGTGGTATACGGAACCCTTAATAGCTTGCCATCCCGCGGTCACAGTAGTGTGAGTACTCGTAAGTGCAGAGAGTGGGTCCCAATCTGTTTGAGGGTCTCCCGCGTGCATTGGGCAAGTTCAGGGGTGTGCTGCAATGTCAATTTATCGCTTGCTTCATAAGAAAAGTGATACGGACGACAGACTAAAAGACATCTTTGAAAACTGCCTTGAGCGTCTGGTATGCTACGGAGAGGTGCCGACGGGGATTAGTTCCTTTGACTCAAGTGTGTTTGTAGTGATGGCCAGCATTGATTTATGATAGATGGGGTTTATTCCGAGAAACGAGCATCCGGCCTCCCTTCAAAGTGCCTGGTATATTCTTCCCTAGTAACTCAATCTGACCTCCGTCTAACACCACATCAACCCCTTCTAGGGCTATCTTAACCTAACCATCCGGTCAACCCTTGATCCACAGGAATACAAGTCCCATTGATCAAGCTTGACCCTGGCCCGCAGGTGATCGAGAGACAAAGATCCGCCACCTGATCGACATCGCACATTGCCAGCTTAGCAGCTGTCATCATATCCATCGCCTTGTCTTTCCCTTCCATGTTGACCCCTGTCATGAATGCATCCGTGATATTTGTGTCCATCCCACCTAGCATCAGAGCATTACACCGAATGCCCTTGGAGCCATAGAACGTGGCCGTGTTCTTGGTCAAGCCCACCAGGCCATGTTTACTCGCCGTGTACGCAGCACCTATAGTTGCGTGTGTAAGTTACCAATTTGGGGATTGAAGGATAAAGCACTGACCCGCCGCAAAGCCTGCCTTCCCAGCCACGGACACGATGTTCACGATGCGCCCATCCACCACATCCCTTTTCAGCATATCCTGCACCGCCAACTTGCTGAGCAGATATGGCGCCGTCAAATTGACCGCGATCACGCGATTCCAAAGGTCCTCATCTAGTTCTCCGACAGGGTCAAATCGGTCCATGATTCCGGCGTTGTTGATCAGGATATCCAGCTTCTGAAACCGGGCGACGATCTCCTGGAAGAGGGTCTGCACGTCCGACGCGGAGGTGATATCGGTCTTAATCGTCAGCAGTCGGCTGGCGTTGTCGCCGACTGTGAGTTCTTCGGATGTGTGTTCGAGGCGATCCTGGTTGATGTCGCAGATGACAACGTTGGCGCCGGCTTGGAGGTATCGGGTTGCGATAATCTTGCCCAGCCCGCCTGCACCGCCGGTCACAAGGCACGTTTTCCCGCTCAGGTTGATGGACATGGTGTTTTAACTTGGATGAAGTCCTCTGCTCAACATTGTAGTGCGAGATCAACAGCGGAGTTTATATACTTGGCCTCTTCGGATCGAAACCGTATTTCCGCATTTTGCGTATACGCTTTCCCACACTCCCTAGATTTATACCCCTGAGCTAGTCTCAACAGCTTTGAAATCTCGGTTATGAGCCCCGAGGACCAGTCAGGTGGGCGCTTGAGGTGGTGAAGCCGCGTATTGACGGCCATGGAATGTCGTATTGGCGTATTCGGCTCGTCAGGGCGGCGAGTGGATCCTTCCGCAGCTCTATGCTCGTCTCGCAAGGAGGGAATACGCGAATACGCGTGTGGATATACTGCCAATCTCGCAGCCTGGAGCCGACACATCTGCTGTATGTCTGTTGCTTTAGGTGCGGGACTTGTTCTGGCTATTTCTCCTGTGGGCATTCCTGAAATTGGCCTTGCTCGTCGAGACCTTAAAAGAATATTGCTGGCAGCCCTGCGGCATCGCTAGTCAGGCTGCTCACCGCCGCAATCTTGGTGGTTCCTGGCTAGTTCCTCTGGCCAACCTCACGTAGCGGAATGAATTCATCACTGATGCACGTCTCCGACAATCCATCCTTATCGATAATTATTTGTCGAGAAAGTGACCCGAGAGCCTTAGATGCAGTGGGCCATCGTGACCAAGCTTATGACTTCTCCCTTCTCGTGGACACTGCGCTAGATCATGATTGATAATGGTTGTGAGTACGCAAGCTCAATGATGACCATTCGGGGTGTGAGTACTATTTTCCAGAGAATCCACGGCAGCGGTGACGGAAACCAGCCAGATGACAAGTCATTATGCTTCCAAACAGCTCCTCTGGCAAGGATTGTGTATCAAGTGAGTCATGGCTTGTGTTATAGCTCTTAAAACATTCCCGCGTTGCAGGACAGTAACTGACATTCCGACAGTAGCTTGCTTGCTTTGTTGGGCCAGAAACGGTCAGGAAAATAAATTCAAGCACCAACTTATACAGCTCTCAAGCCAATTCCCATTCACTAAGGATTATCGCCTCCTCATAAAGACTGACTCCTAAATCTGGGACTTCCCCGCGTTTAGTCCGTCTTAAGACGAGATTTGTGGGTCAGTCGGTCTTGAATGCACATCATAAGTTATTCTGCATTAGCTCAGACAGGGTCCAGACTATGCAGAATCGCGCATGCCCGAGGCCAATGTCATCGAGCGACTCGGCGTCAGTCTCGCCGATCGCTGACAGACGGCCATAAGTAGTTATAGCGAAGTGGTAATCCTTGTCTGTCTCGTTTGGCTTGCGCCTCAAACAAGGGGTTTCTCGGCTTCTGGCGAGCTTGGCTTGTGAGTGGCACCACGGAGATGAGAGTCATCGGTAATCCGTTCATGAAAGAACGGCAAAATATTCTACATCTATCGAATAAGGGATTCTCGTTGTCGTGATAAGCTTATCATCATGGCATGGCTGTTACACAACAGGATGACTTGAAGCGCAAGGGAGGTTGTGCTATTTGTTCCTGACTCTTTATGCTCCACCGTGCATCGCGAGAACCTTCTCCTTTGGGTTAAATTGCAACCACCTGCCGGTTATCTTATCGCTCCCCCGGTTATCGCTTCCCCAGTTTCATCGGCATTGGTCAAGTATCTACTAAGTTCTTACTGAACCAGGCGGCAGTTGCAGCCCTAATGCTGTCTCATCACTGTGCTTGCGGTTGATAAATAGCCCTCCGACGCTCATCCCTGAGTGAATAGCTGCTCCTGTTGACTACATCCACAAGGCATAGTGAAGATGCTTCCACAAGATGATGAGATTCAGCAAATCCCCCCTGCATCGACGGGGGAAGATGTTCGTTTGGAGCATTTAGGATACGAGCAAGGTATGGGTGACCGATGACGTTAGTCCAAGACATGCTGACCGTGTATCTTCGCAAAGAGCTCAAACGGACCTTCGGGCTGCTGGGTATGATCGGTTTCAGTTTTAGTGTAGTCACCTCGTATGTCTCGGTCCTCCCAAGGTATCGAATGATATCATCCTGCTAACTTGACGATCAGCTGGACGGCGCTGAGCGGTGTCTTCATCGTGGGAGTGACCTCGGGTGGTCCACCTGTCATGGTTTTCAGTTTCATTGGAGTCAGCCTGCTCACCCTTGCCGTTGCCATCCCCATGGCGGAAATGTGTTCGATGTACCCAGTGGCAGGAGGTCAATACTCGTGGGTTGCGGCATTAGCACCTCCCAAGATCGCTCGGGGGCTGTCATATGTAACCGGCTGGTTCATGCTTATAGGTATGCTTACCCCTTCTTTCGTGTCTAATATTCAAACCATATCTAACCAAGACCTGTCGGAACTTACAGGCCTCCTTGCGATGGGCGCGACCAACAATTCTATCGCCGCCCAGTTTGTCCTCGGGATGGCCAACCTCGTCTTCCCATCCTATGAGATCCAACGCTGGCAAACGGTGCTGGTCGCCTACCTCGTTGCCCTCCTGGCTGCGGCCATCAACATCTGGGGCCCGCACCTCCTTAACCGCCTCGCGCGCTTTATTCTGATTTGGAACATTGGCGCCTTCTTCATCACAATCATCGTCCTCCTCGCGACCAATGACCACAAACAACCCGCCTCGTTCGTCTTCGTGAACTTTCAAAATACCACGGGATGGGACAAAGCGATGGCCGCCATCGTTGGCATTCTGCAGGCCTGCTTCGGGATGTGCTGCTATGACGCGCCCTCCCACATGACGGAAGAGATGAAATCGGCCTCTAAGCAAGCGCCGCAGGCCATCATCATGAGTGTGGTGCTGGGTGCCGTCACCGGGTTTGCGTTCCTGCTGGTGCTCTGCTTCTGCATCGGCGACATCACCGCGACTGCCAACTCGGCCACGGGTGTCCCGGTCATCCAGATCTTCTACGACTCAACCGGCAGCAAGGCTGCCGCCTGTGTGCTGGCCAGCATGATCGCTGTGATCGTCATCGTGGCGGGCAACAACATCCTGGCTGAGGGCTCGCGCTGCGTCTACGCCTTTGCCCGCGACCACGGCCTCCCTTGCAGCACCTGGCTGGCCAAAGTGGACAAGAAGAGACAAGTCCCGGTGAACGCTGTGTTGTTGACACTCGTTGTGCAGCTGGCGCTGGACGCGATTGATTTCGGGACGAGTACTGGCTTCGAGACGGTGATTGCTATTTCCACTGAAGGGTTCTGTACGTTGCTTGTCTCTTTCTCCTGCACTCCTCACCCACTTCCAACATTATCACAGTCAAACTAACCCTCTGACCCAAACACAGACCTTTCCTACGCCACCGCTCTCGCCAGCCGCCTTCTGGGCTACATTACCTCCCACCAGAAGACAATGACCGGCCCCTTCGCCCTGCCATCCTCTCTCTCCATCGCCCTCAACGTCCTCGGCCTGCTCTTCCTGCTGTTTGCCTCGATCACCTTCAACTTCCCCACCACCTACCCGGTCACCGACGATTCGATGAACTACACCAGCGCTGCTATCGGGGTTATCGCCCTGATTGCCCTGGGAACGTGGGTGACCACCGGGCGGAAGCATTTCACAGGACCTGCGGGTGGTGCCGCATCGCAGGGTATGGTGGTTGAGACTGGGAAGGTTGTGGAGGATGTGGAGCCGGAGGGAATGTCGGCGGGAATGGAGAAGAAGGGATGAACTTTTGTTTGTGGTATATGACTCATTGTTTGAGTATTAAAATGAGGCTTTTGACAACAGTATGCTTTGTTGGTTGATCTTATGTGTAACTCAATTGTATTGTAAGTGATGCAGTGATGTTCTATAAAAAATCGTCTAGGATCTTTCCCGAAATATAAATAACCTCTAGTAACCGACCCTTTGGCAGATTGGCCACGTGACCTTGCAACACTTGTGCATCTGGCTAAGTAAAGACTTTTGATTTGTAGGATAGAATTCTGCCTCGATATAATGTTTTCTAGACAGAGATACCCTTAGCCTAGCTTTGTATTGGTAATTCGTTTCAGGTAGGTTCGCCATACCGAGGATCCAGAGTAAAACCCCATACAAGGCGATAGTGTGTCACCAGGAAGGCATCACTTGTCTCAGGTGACGATATTATATTTTAGTTTCGGAGCCACCCTTTATTTCATAATCTGATCACCAACTAACGCTTGTGTACTTGATCCCTGGCATAGTGCTGTGGTTGAAGACTGCCCTGGGTTGCCGGCTTAGTTCATTGATGTCTACAAACAAGATAATCTATGACTCTAGTAGCACCTTTGTTCATTGATACTGTAGGCGGACCACTGCTCTGATCGTCTATGTACTGTGCAATAGACGTGGCTCCAGCCAGAATCGATCATTTTCATCCCAACTAAATTGGTATCCCGCGAAGTAAGTAGGGCCGGACATTGTTCATATGACCCAAGACAGACACAGACACTTTTAGCCCAACAAAGAAATCCGAAGAAGAAATAAGAGGAAACTCAACGCCATTCTCGCCAAAATGCAAAGAGATTTGTTTTATATCAGGGCACCCAAATCATGACCGGTTCTTCTCCCACTTGGTGATTCTCCGCTTCAGATCGCCCGCGGTCTGCTGCATCGGGTTCAATCTCCGGTCCCGCGCCATGGCGGCGTAGTTGTCGCCGTGCTTCTCCACCAGTCGCAGAATCCACTCCTCCTCTCTCTTGCTTTGGTGGCGGGGCTTCTTGGCGGCGACCTTGCGGCTCTCCAGGTCGGCCTGGAGCTCGAGCTGCCGGACGATCTCGCTGTCGGCCTTCTGCTTCTGTTGCGCACTCATCGCCTTATCACCCTCCGCCTCCTCGTCGTCCGACAGATCATTCAGCGGGTCGTTCAGCGGGTTGCTGCGCTTGTGCTTGCGGCCTGCCACTTCAATCTCGTCGTCGTCCTCGGGCCGGATGACGCGCAGGATCTTGCCGGTCTCCGGGTCGCGCTCGACGCGGATCTCGCTGGCCGCGTTCTTCTGTGCCACCGCGGTCGCGCTGCTCTTGATGTGCAGCGAATCCTCCCGTTCGCGCGCGACGCCCCCCTCCTTCGTGGGCCGCTTCTCGGATCCTCCCGTCGGCGCATTCAGGCGGTGCACCAGCCCCAGATTGCGGTAGTTTTGTGTGAGGGTCAAATCGCGGTTCCTGTTGATTCAAGAAAAGAAATCGCATGTTAGCTGTGTCGTTGCGCAGGGAGGGGCTGTGAAGTTGTGTCGAGGAGAATCCTCGTTACGGGATGATTTTGGTCCGTACCAGTTCTCAGCGATGATGGCATTTCCCAGAACATTGATCTTCTTCCGGCCATTCTTCAGGAGACCGGTGCGCTTGGCCTTGGCCTTGGGCAAGCCGGAGCGGTTCTTTCTCTTCTGGCGCACGTTGGTCATAGTGTGTTGATTGTTCGGGAGTTGGACTGTTGGTTGAAGTGAGTGTTGGCTGGCTGCCTCAAAAAAAAAGTTATCGGGCCTCCCGAAAACTTGTGAAGGTTGTTTGCATTTCTTGTCTTGGCATGTTTGCCGTGAGATTGATAAGGAGAGCAAAGATCCGGAGATCGGGGGTTCCGATGAGTCCAACACGCGCTCGCGCCGCCGCTTTCTCCGCTAGGGTGGACTAAGGGTCTTACCTACTAGTAATTTAAATTTCCCCCCTCCCCCAGTCAGCTCAGCTCTCCATGACCTGTCCATAACCTGCTTCTTTTGTCAATTGCCCCGCTGGATCCCCTCACGGTCATGGTTTCCACTGCTTCTCTGCCAATGCGTCGCATTGTCTTGGCTCTTGCCGCTGGGGTAGTCTTATTTTCTGCTTTGGCTGTCGCTCAGGATGCTATCTCCGTCGGAGAGCTGTCCGCAGGGGAGATCGAGGATGAGTTGCAGGTGAGTTTGTCTATCTTTCGTGGATCCTGCCCGCTGTGCTACTTCCGCTGTGCTACTTTCTCATACTCTCATGGTCCATTTGGGACTGACACGATTCTCAGAAATGCCCCTTGGTCGAGTCCCTCAACGAGCATAAGCGCGCCACGAGCCCCCAAACCACCAGCCTGATGTCCAAGATCTTCGCGGTCCTGTTCCCCGGCAGCCCAGCGGTCAATGCGATCCTGGCCACCATCTACATCTCTGGACCTCCCAGTACGCCGGCCCCATCTCATTATCTCGATCACCCCAGCTGACATACAAACACCTCCCTCAGACTTCCTTCTCGCCCTCTGCCCCCCGAACATCGACCCCTCCTCCCTCTCCGTGATGGTCGCCTTCGCCGTCGGCGGACTCCTGGGCGACACAATCTTCCACCTCCTCCCAGAGATCTTTTTGGGCGAAGACGCTCCCGACCACGTCCGCTTCGTGATGGTCGAGCCGAACCGCAACCTCCTCCTGGGACTCGGCATCATGGTGGGCTTCTTCACCTTCGTCGCCATGGACAAGGCTCTCCGCATCGCGACTGGCGGCCAGGGGGGTCACTCACACTCGCACTCGCATGAACACGAACACCGCCAGATCGCACCCTCCGCCACAGCTACCAGCAGCTCCCCCACCACCAACACCACCACCAGCAACAACGTCAAAAACCGCAAACCCGCCGCCGCCTCTCCGCCATCATCCTCCACTTCCCTTGTTGCTACGCCCGAACCCACCCCCAGCACCAGCATCAAACTCGGCGGCTACCTCAATTTAATCGCCGACTTCACCCACAACATCACCGACGGCCTAGCCATGTCCTCCTCGTTCTACGCCTCCCCGACCATCGGCGCCACCACGACCGTGGCCGTCTTCTTCCACGAGATCCCCCACGAGGTCGGCGACTTTGCCCTGCTGATCCAGTCCGGGTTCTCGAAGCGCAAGGCCATGGGCGCGCAGTTCGTCACGGCCATCGGGGCGTTCCTGGGCACCTTCATCGGGATCGCGGTGCAGGAGCTCGGTGGGAATTCTGCTGCTGCTGCCACCTCTTCCGCACCAACGGCGGGTCTCCTCGGCACGAGTCTCACCTGGGGCGATATGCTTCTCCCCTTCACGGCGGGGACGTTCCTGTACGTGGGCACGGTGTCGGTCATCCCCGAGCTGCTGGAGACGAGCGGCAAGGACAAGCGCACGGAGGTGAAGCACATGATCACCCAGTTTTTGGCGGTTGCGGCGGGGGCGGGGATTATGTTGTGGTAAGTTATCCCCCCCACTCTCCTTCTTTCCTCTTGCAAATTACTTCTCAAGATTTGGTAATCGGTGATACTGACGGTGTGGTATGATAGGATCTCCTGGGATTGAGGTTATGCGAACAGAGATTTGAGATGTGTGAGGTGGGTTACGTGATGAGGATATTGTATTGTTTAGATCACGCTCGCTTTTGGATGATTCAGGTGTAGACTCGTAAAAAAGTTAAGGTTATGAGATGACAGTGCATGCTTAAGACTTAGGTGAAACTGGCGATCTTCACTGCCCACAGTATACTAGACGTAGCAGGGCAGTACTTCCCCCCATCACATCACCCCTCTTGCATGGTATGTGGCTCATCTATAACCATAATTCAAAACATAGGTAAGCGCTATGGTACCAGACAGAAGAATAGCAAGAAGGGTAGCCGAGTCAGTCCTACTCATTCTCCTATCATCATCCTCACTGCATGAGATACGCCACCGTGCGGCGGATTTTGCGGGCCGATATGCATAGTAGTGTCGATGAGACGGCACCAAGCGTCGATCGGGTACCTTCCTGGCACAGCGTCTTGGTGTGGGAGATGAGTCCGCGGATCGTCAATGCCCCTATTCAGAAGAGCAGAACGGTTTTGGCTGTGGCTAGATTGGCGAATTCGTACAGTGGCGGGTGAGCGAGGTCATTTTCCGGGAAAGGTAGTGGCTCTGGAGCAGGTCGCAGCACGCTGGGGTCCCAGGGCGCAGAAAGTCGACTCTCTGAGGAGCGGCTCTCGCTCAACCCATCAGGCAAACATGTGTGCAGCCTTTCTGCCAGGTCGAGACAGTGCTGGAGTAACATCTGGGCGGCTGCTTCCTTACACTCGGAACGAGGCTGGCGGAGTATCCATGCCATCACCCTCAGCGCATCGCTATATAATTCCCCGCCGTATTTCATCAGCGGGAGGTCGTTGGCTTTCCCCCCCGAGAATGCGCACACGAGGGCCTTGATGGACCGGTCTAGAAGCGCCGACTCGCCGGCTAGACACGGAAACCGCGCCATGAGGAAGTACCAGCTATCATCCTTTGCGCTGAGAACATTGAGACTAGAGTTGGAAGCGAAGAATGTGTTCATAAAAGTCGAGAAGAGCTGGGCCCGGACTTCAGTTTCCAGATTTAGAGGCGTCGGGAGTGCGAGCGGATTCAATTGTCCGAGCATTTGGGTCACCGGCCTTCTGCTTGTGCCGGAGGCATCGACTCGAGTGACGGGGGGTATGGTGGAGGAAATGTCGACTCGTCTCGTAGCCTAGACATCGCGTGCCCCTCCCTGATGCATCGTGCACACTCAGGCTTCGCAAGGTCGCATTAATCCGAGGGGGGGTGAGTTAGTATCACGATGGTTTCCTGGTCAGTGATCGGAAGGGGGGCAATCAGGAAGTAAGGCAAGAATTGGTAGTATCTGATCTCACGTGGCTTGGAGTCAGGTACATACCGTCCCACTAACTCGCTCACAAGATAGTCACCTGCATTCTGCTTGGTTGTCCTTTTATTAGCAATGGTTAATGTGGCGCAGGGGAGTTAAACCCCTCGGGACTAGTAGTGCAACATGAAGATAAGCCTTGGGCTATCATCACACAGTGCGGAGTAACTTAGACCACTAAGCCTTCGGTCTGGATGGCCACTGTTTTGGTTGATCCCGAGAACCATGTGGGGAGGAAGAACAAGCCAAGGGGTCGAAGGTTGAAAGAGTCCGTGGCATGGCAGCAGCAATCAGACCCGGGCTGACTCAACTTACTGGCTGCGAAACAGTTTTAAATTAATCATCCTCATATCAATCCAGTTCCTAGCTAGTATTATACTTTATTGCAACCTCTTTGATATCGTCACATAATATACAAAAGTCTGCAGTTGAACCAGTTCGGCTTACTTCTATCTTCCCACGTTATTCATAACAGAAGAACATTTTGGACAGTGGACCAGTCATCGCTTAATTTATTCCCAGCAGACTCGACGATTAGTGATGATATATCTGGATACATACACCTCACACATCAGATGAATCACGAGGTTGTGAGACAGGGACCGGGGTTCTGAATTTGGCCAGGCCACTGGTGTCATGCTGAGAGACAACCACCCGACCATAAAGCTCCTGTGGTTCCTGGCTCTGCGCCTCCTCCGGCCCAAACTTCCGGTAACGACGGAGCAAAAGCACCGAGACTTTCTTGGCACGTTCCAGGGTCGTCGGCTCCCATTGATCGATCTTGCGAACACGCAAGTCATTCAGAATATTCAGCAGCTGGACTGCACTGGGCGTCGCGCGAAACCATTCTTTCCGCCTCCTGCATACTTTGAGAACCACGAGTAAGAGGACAACAACGAGGTGCTGCAAACAATTAGGATACCAACAAGGAAGGAAGAGGCTCAGAAAACACTCACGGCCCCGTATGCCATGGCGACCTCGGTCACTGTCGCATGGGACCCCCACCATGTTGCGCTGGAAAATGCGAAGATCGCGATACATCCAATCAAGCCAACCCAGGCCTGTACGGGTTGAATGACCAAGAGAGACCCGCGAGGTGAATATTGCGGGGAGTCTCGAATAAATTCCGGGCGACTTGAATGCCGGAGTTCGGGGTCGTGTTTCTTCAGCCTGCCGCAATTGTGAGCAAACCAGCTCTACACGAACCTGCACAATTGAATCTCACTGACCAGTAATAATAGCGAAGAAACGCTAGGCATATAACTGCCCATACAATCATGATTGCGTTGCTAGCTGAGGTGCTCACCACTTGAACTACCTGGAGAAGTCAGTCAGTCAACACGATTTGAAAAGTGGAAATGCGGATCATGCACCTGCTGCGTAACGAAGCCATTGTTGAGTCTCAGAAAAGGCACCCAGCAAAAGGCAAGAACCGTAGCCAGCAGCGCGCCCACTGGAACCCGAGTTCCCTGGCTTAGGATGCTGAGCTTCTTGGTGACCCAGAACTCTCTGGGCATAGACCTTGCAATCCCATACAAGGTACGCAATGCGACATACAGAGAGGTGTTGGCCGCTGAGAAGGCGCTGAATAGCAGGCAGCCATTGAGAAAGCTAGCCATGGTCTTGCTTTTGGTATTAAGGGCGGCAAGAATTATCATGCTGCTCGCTGAACCAACGCTTGATATCGCTAAAAAGGCGCTCTCTTGCGCTCCATCATGAAGTCGTGGAAGGCGATTGTCATTCCAGCTGACGGTAAGGATTTCGCCCACGGTGCACATTATGTATACAATCACCACGACGTAAGATATCCACCTTGAAGGCCAACGAATTGCGTGTGCGTCACGAGCTTCAAATGCTGCCATCGCATATAGCTTAATACCCTGAAACGCATAGGCGGTGATCGGGATGGCGAAACTAAGCCGTGAGTAAGATGCTTTTAAATAAAGAAGGAACTCGAGCCTACCACGCAGCATGGCCAGAATTCTCGAAGCCCATGCCGGCCTCGAACTTTGGAGAGGAGACTGCAATGTGTGAGTATGGAGTATTGTTTTGATTATAAGAATACAACGTACCATCGGCAATTCCCTTGGTATCGCCTTGGCCACAAGGTCAGCACAGCAACATCTGTGGCACATGGGGGCCACTTACCATTTCCAGCAATTGCATAAAGATAGATAGAAATAGAAACGATCATTATAAGCTTCAGAAAGCCGCCAATCGTTTCTACTATACCATACCACTGTGTGTCGTGTGTCAATTAGCGCAGGGTAAAGTGGGATGAGCGAGGTAACTCACAAAAACACCAGTTAAATTCAGCAGGAGGAACACGATTGGAGCCAGGGCGTAGCATATAAGCGCCCTCCAGGTAGTTCCTAGCCCCCAGTATGCTAACAGCGATCCTGCCATGCTGTTCTGGCTTGCAAAGGAAGCAGCATACGCATACCTTCAGGTCTTATGAGCGCTGTCACTCTAGGGAGATGGGTCAGCTTGTACGTACCAATAGACCAGTCCGATTACCCAACCAAGGTCGTCATCAACGAAAGTGCGAACGTATTCAACAATAGCATTGTATACCGGAAACTGTTGTGTAAGCTCGGCAACGCACTCATTGACCGAAAGAATGACAACACTCGTGATCAGCGCTGCAAGAATCAAGCCCAAAGGGCCGGAAATGGCAAGAGCAGATCCATTGTTCACAAAGATTCCACTTCCAATCACAGCGCTTAGAGTAATGAACTGGTTGGGAGTCAGGCATAATTTCGATACTAGAAGGGAATTGGGTGCTCACAAAGATCTGGAAACCGAAAAGCTCTTGCCTAGTGAGGAGGTATTAGCCTTGTGTCACAATAAAACCATTTGCAAGTTGAAAAGACATACTTGAGTCTCTCTGGAGTTTCCCTTCGAACGGGCATTGCAGGAAATGATACAGTGGATCGTGGTTATGCCAGCGGCAGAACGAATGAAGTAATGTCACGTCAAGATACAAAGCGCGGCGGCAAGGGAGACAGAATGACATGCGTCATGGATGGAGCAATATTCAAATCAACAAAGGCTTGCTGTACCATGGTGCTATGACTTTGAAAGGACACTGGGTGCTTCTGACCAAGAATACAGGGCAAAGCTGAGCCGCAAACAACCGAATGGGATTGGATTGGCTGTTGATAAGAGGGGCTGCCGAGCGTCTGCAACTCACGAGCCCGGGGCGCAATCTACGATGATTGTTCTCTTTTGCTGTCTAGCGTCAATTCTGATTGGTGAAAAGAGCCAAGAAACACCATGTTTTCCGTGAATGAAGTGCATCGGTTGCTGACTCGTGTATGCGACCAAGGGTGTATATAATCACGGTGCCGGAAGAGAGGGAGGCAGTGCCCGGACTGCACGTTGTAGCCAGCATCTAACACGATGGCGGCTTCCGATAAACTATATCAGCACGTACTTTCTCCCAGCGTCTCCACGTATATCGAGATGGCCGCCGATATTGTGGATTATTTGAAGCAAAGATATGGAGACGACATCACGACCGAAGTGAAGGCAAGTCTGCGTTCTAAACAGACGTCGTGAGTTCTTTGGACGCTAATACTGAAGCGGCAGTTCATCCGTCAACGATGGGTGGTATGGGTAAATCTGAGGATGGACGAGGCAAGTGTTCAGCGCCCTGTGTGACTAGTAAGCTGGGCTGAGCTAACCTTGGGCAAAGGAGGAGTTGGAGTAAGGCCGTTCCCATAATTCTGCCTTGGGTACAGGGCTAGCTGACAGAAAATGAAACAACCAGACAGATGGCACTTGAGTTGAAGGAGCGCGATGAGGAGGAGTAGGTGGCCAAGTGTACGGAGTACTGTACTGTACAGCACTAGGTTAAGGTGGCGCGGGGAAAGTGGGAAGGAGGCGAGGTTCGTGCGTCCGGCTGATTTGGGAAAGGGGAGAGAAATCCGCCGATGGATCCTGGTGGCTGAGCCTCACAAGGTCAGCCAACACACTGTGAGACTGTGAATGTGTAAATGTGAATGAGTGAAAATGACAAGGATTGGCCTGAGGCAATCAAGGCTTAGCTGCATCGCTCCCCGATCATCATCAACTTGTAATCTGTAATCTGTGATCTCGTCACACCACTGCGATGAACAGGGTTTATAAATGGATAGATTCTCGTCCTATACTCTCCTCGTCCTAGACAGACTTTTTGAATTCAAGGTCTGAGGAAGGATGACAGGAACCGGACTGCATACGGATATGTGGCATGCCTATCTGCAAGAGCTGCCCTCGCATCACAATTCGACTTTTCAGAATGTGATTGCTTTGGACAGATTGCTCACCACTCGCGTTCCTTCAGTCCTCACATCCAGGGAGGAAATCCGCGTCCGAGTGACGGATGTTAAGAGCGGTGGCAGTGATACCATCCTCTGCGAAACCTCGGAAGCCCTGCAGCGGGCTCTGGCGTCCGACGATGAGGGGTTAAGGATCATGTATAACTTACCCTTACATTTGTCATCAAATATAGTTTATCGTTAACTCAATGAACCAGTTCAATTTACTCGTCCGATTCAATCACCCCCTTAAAAATCTCGCCCAGGTTGCTGGCGAATCTATTGCAAAGATATCACGTCCACCCGTCATTTCTCCAGGTGCTGCTCTCGTTCGGAAGCAATGTCAACGTTTCAGAAGCAGGAAAAAGTAATCTGTATGTTGGTGGGGATGAGAAAAACTCATGTAAGTCATCGTCGCATTCCTATTCCTTACTCCCGCCTCACAGGGGCTTATGTGAATTATTGCAGACATCACATATCAGATCAACTATGTCGAAGAAAAAAAGCATCAGAAACATCTGACTTGGTCGTGGCGCCATACCGGAGTATACCATCATCACTCTCGCGCACAACGTGGAAAAGCGTTCGATCTTTTCATTCTCCTCCATCCGAATGACGCCAGTGTTCTCGAACGAAGAATTCACAATGAGCTGCAAATTGCAAGAAGCATGCTTGTGGGATTGAGTGGAGATTCTGGGCACAACAATTATATTTCCACAGCTCTCCACTCGCTTGCCTTGTCCTCATTTTCGGGAAACTGGCAATGGTATCTGCGGGACCTAGGGAGGCAGTTTGAGAAACATGTAGGCTGCTACCTTTCACATCGCACTCGCATCATCGTCTCAGAAGATCAAGTGGCTGATGATTCATCTCAACTTGGAACTATATTAGAACGACCTCGCTCTTACAGCTGTTCCAGAGGAAGCCACACCCCTGGAGAGCTATGACATGGTCTCTTCACTTCGAGATCTGAACGACTCGGTCCTGCGTGCTCAAGTGTGTTGTCGAGGAAACCTCGAGCTGGTAGAGAAGCTGAAAGCTGCGACAGCCTCTGGCACGCTAACAACAGCAGATGATGCGTTGAAGCAGATTGTGATGGAATACGACGCCATGGGAACTGAACTTCATGGTTACCTTGCAAGCTGTGATGAACTCATTCCCCGGATTCGGAACGCAATTGATTTGGTATGCCTTAGGACGAACGAACTTCCCATTGCATAACTTCCGAGACATCATAGAGACTGATAAAATGCAGGCCGGGTATACCTTATCTCTTCACAACCAACTTGATACAGCGAAGATCGATCGCGAATTACGAGACCTCATCGGTCATCTCGACATGTTACAGCGGGACTCGGTCGATGATAGCGCCGCAGTCAAAATCATAACTTTCGTCTCAGCAGTTTACTTACCCGGCTCGTTTATCGTCAGCCTCTATGGCATGAACTTTTTCGTGTTCGACACGGACGCCCGCCAGATCGTGATCGCCCACGACTTTTGGATTTTTATAGCCACATGGCTTCCACTGACGCTTGCAACGGGTCTCATATATGTGCTGATTGTCTGGTTCGATGCGTGGTGGAAAAGAAAGCCATTTCGTTTGTTCCAGCGGCCGGTGAGGGCGACTAGAGTGGAGACAGATTTGGGGCCGCAGATCATAACCAAAGGCTGACAGAAAAGCTTTCATTGCTTTTGTGTACTGTTTTGGTTCCTACAGGGGCAATGCTGGATGTTGATGCGTGGTGTTCTCGCACTTTATGGGGTATCGCTGAGCTTGACCAAGGATATATCATTCTTGGTGCATACCACAACCGCAATCATGCTTCCGTCCTTAAATGCCTGCATCGACAGTGCATCCTTGCAGACCTTGGGCATTTTGCATAGCGGCTTGCCCGGCTGGCCCAATTGACTTTGGCCGTCTGTACAGATGACTGCGTATCTCAACAGACGCACATCGGATCGCACAATACCAGGGTCCGTCAGCCCGAGCAACCATTCGTCGCGCAGTAAACATCCTATAGTTATTTTCAAGTGTTCATTGTGTCGTTCAATGCCAGGAAGACCCGTATTATGCTTGCTCAAAGAAACTGCAAGGTAGTCCTTTCGGTCTTGTCTTGCAAGGATACATCCGGAGTGGAGATTGTATGGAATGATGGTGGTGGGCTGGTGGCCACGTGCCTGCTGTAAACTCATCAGAACACCAAGACAATCACTGGGATGACTGAGGCATACTAAGCTATAGTGAACCACATGACGACGGCTAGAGGGATTGTTATTCTCGATTCTCCAGACATACAAGGATTCTTGTCTGCTCCCAATAGCCCATGCGAACAACATACTGCCCTCATCGTTGAATACTGCTTGGGTAAATGTTTGATCCAGCTCTGGTTCGCTGTATAAGCATTGGGGCTCAAATTGGGATGCTTGCGACCGTAGCAAGATCTCCTTGTCGCCAACGAAAGCAAGTATTCCCTGGGCCGATATTGCCACCGAGCTAATAAATCCTATATCCGATGGGAGCATCGACAATGGATCAGACGTTGTATCCCCGATGTATACCTGAGGCTTGTCAGTAGAATGTCAAGATAAGTAGAGTATACGCACACGTCTCTTCATGCTTTTCTTGCAGTCCCCCCAAGCTGCAAAATACCGGCCTTCAATTGTCACTCCCGCACTCCCACTTCTCCATTCATCAGGAAGCAATTTTGTCCTGCATTCGTGTGAGCCAGCATGTGAGAGGTTGATCTGGATGAATTCGATTCGATTCTTGTAGATCATCGCCACTGGCACCGCGTCCTGTACTTTAGATCGAGATATAGCTGCGGCAAGTATGCCGCTACTACTGTGTGGGAGGATGGTGTGGCCGTAGGAGGAATCGGCAGGTGTGCTTGGAGTAGGCGCTTGGCTAAAAGTACTGGAACCGCTCCGCGTCCCTGTTGTGGACAAGCTCGGGCTTGAGATGGCCGGGGATATGCCTGAAACGCATGCAGGAGTGACGACTAGCTCTGGAGGTTCATATCTTCGTAGTAATGGCGGACCTGAATCCTGCATATCGTAGGTGGTCTTCAGCATTTCACAAGCGTTGTATAGACCTCCCACAATTTTCTCGAGTTTTGCCGCACTAGGCCTGTCTGCTTTGTTGACAATCAATATCTCTTTTGCGAGCTTTTGGGCCCAAAGCCTCACAACAGGGTCTGTCGAGAACCTCCGCGTATGGAGGTCATTCAACCACTTCGCCACTGCGTCGCATAATCTGAACTCTTTCTTGCCTGGAAACAGCGTATTGGGAATAATTTCTTCCCAAAAAGCATCCTTCTGACCCCGGCGCGCTCGCGAGTACGCAAATTCCTCCACCTCTCTTCGTCTGCCGATCGCCCATGCAAGAACCTCAGAGAACACGCATCCAAAAGACCATACATCGCTGCGGCGCCCTGCGCCTTCGGTTTCAACTGAGTCGCCCTTCATATGAATCCCTTCAGGGGGTTGGTATGTCCCCAATTGCGGGACTGCTACTCTGTCAATGGTCACCTCGCGATAAAGATCTCTGATGCTCAGTGCATGCGCTCGACTATGACGATCATGCTCGGCGACTGAAATCCCAAAGTCTGATATCATCCACTTTCCCACGGTTGAGCTAGAGTCCTTCATAATCAAAATGTTGTCAGGCTTGAGATCCATGTGGGCGCACTTGATATCCTTGGTTTTGATCTTGATTCCATTGTGCAGCCAGTCCAGAGCCGAAGCCAAAGCCCAGCATTGATACAACAGAGACTTGTAAATTTCCGGTGTTGAGTTAGGCGCAATGAGTGGGAACCGTTGGCGAAAATCGTAAATTCCCGCACCATCTAAGAGAAATTGGTCCAAGTCACCTAGCTCTGCGTACGGGAAGAGGATATAGTACTGTGGTCCATGTGAAATGGTGGTGAGATGTTGCAAGATGTGAGCCTGGTTTGTGAGGCTGCTCTTGAGATTTTGTAGGTTTGCCAATTCAGTTTCGAAGTCCTGTAGCTTCCTGACGCCTTCGAATCGTTTGCAAGCAACTTTAAAAGGATACTCGAAATCGGCTCCTCGACTTAATTTTAGGTAACGTGGGGCGATTTTCACAAGCTCTACTACCCCGAAGCCGCCAGACCCAATCAATTTCGGTGTGGATAGGAAGGGTAGACGACGACGCGCATCGATCAGTTGCAATGGTGGGTCTCGATCGCAGTGTATCTCGGCCGGACAGAAGGCCCATTGGTAGTCATTGAATAAAAAGAACAGCTCCGGTTCGAGCGATAAGAGCTTTCGTATCGCCCCATCTTGCAATGGGAGGTTTGTATCGTTGATCTGGTCAGTATAAAGGATGGCGTGAAACCTTGCAATGGTTTTGATTGCTCTAATATAAGTCAGGATAGATAATACGGCGACGCATTCACGCTGTACCCGACGTATATCTTGCGATGAAATCGGATTGGGACCAAGCAAGGTATGCAGCCGCGTCTCGTCTTGCCATATTTCCAGCAGGGCCTGGCGACAAATAAAGCGCTTGGAGGGTTCATCTCCCTGCATGAAGTGTTGGCGCAACTCTTCGTTGACCCGTTCCACCAGGTTCCGCCGTCGAGCCTTGAAGTCAAGACTTGGTAAGGACATATGAATAGAAAGAAGGCAAATCTGTCAACATCTCCAGGACGAAAAAGGGTCCAAATAGGATAGGCAGGTTTCAGGAAACAAAATATAATTATTCGCAGTTGCGTATCGATTTAATGCGGCTAACTCACAGGAGAAGGCTAGAGTTGTAGAAAGAACGGAGAAATAATTCGAGCAGAGAACAAGTCGAGGCGATAAGACACCATGTCTTGTCAGGTGCCTCGGCGGTGCATAGGCATCGTAAAGCTTCCAATATCCAATAAGACCAAGGCAGCCACCGCCTCGTCCGGCCGTCACATGACTGGGATATTGGCATAGATAGCACTTCTGAACTTGACATGCCTGTTGCATTTTAAATTGCTATTTCAACACAGAAAAGCAGTACAAAAGTCCCCTACACTCATTTAGCAGTCTGCATTATATCTCATAGGAACTGTAATTTGAAGCTTAGACCATATGCTTCAGCTCGAAGGGTTCAGATGAGTATAGCCTCATGCTTGGCACGGATGTCATCTACAAACCCTACTATATGGATCGATATTAGATGAATTCATCGTGGCACCACGTCAGGTAGAAAGTTATTCAACGCAGGAACAGTAAGTTACTTTTCTTTCTATCGATTACAGGGTGAAAAAGTATAGAACAACCTCCATGGTGGTGCTTCAGACGCGACTTTGGAGTGACGCGTTCTTGGGCATCGGTGAGGAAACGCGCTAGAGTGTATATCCATTTCGCTGTGTGTTGAATCCTCTTTGTTCTCTTTCTCTTCTCTTCATTCCCGATCACCGTTCGTATCTTCCAGCTTGATCGATCTGATTCAGAAAATAAGTCTACAAAGAACATTAAATCCCGTTACTTACCATGCGTTCCTTCTGGACCCTGACGGTCACAATCTTTTTCTCCTTTCTGCTGAGCACCACAGCACAGATAGTCTAGTAAGTCGGCCTCAGTAAGAGCCTGAAGTGAGCTGACGCGGTCGCGCCTTGTGTAGTGACCCCGATACCAACATTGTTCTTTGCCCCCAGAATGGTGGAAGTTACTGCCTTCACGGCTCGCTAAAGGGGCCAACTCTTATCAGCTGTGCTTCGAATGTGTCTGTCGAGATTCATACCTGTAACATCCTGTAATTTCTTCCTTGTTCCTGGATTCAGAAGACACTAAAGGCTTACTGCAAGCGCGACTAGCCTGTCTAAAGTGCTTCCGGATGAGTACAAGCAAGCTGCGACCTGTGAGTCTATCTGTACCTTCACCCAGCTTATACTGCTCTTGCTTCTTCTAGACTATCAAACTAATACTCTGACAGGTCAAGAAACTTCTATCTCAGCCGGCGACGCTCTCTGCGCCTTCAACGGCACTGGCTACGTCCTTTCCAGCCCCGTTCTGCCTGTTGCCGTTCCGGAGACTCTTCTCTGTGAGGACACCCAACAGAACGGACAAGGAGAAGATTTCAGTGTTAGTAGCACTGCTGTCGTCTACGGGCCCTCCACTTCTTCCCATACTGACTGGCCCTCAACTTCCGTGCCACGACTCACACGCACTTCGACTGCCTACACTACCATTAGAGTCATCGCACTGAGCACGACCTTGGAAGTCCCTACTGCTACCTCCACCCCCAGTCCTACCCGGCTCAAACGAAACTACCCCTGCTCCAACGCACGCACCGAGCCCCCATCCACCGACTGGCCCACCCCCACCCCCGTGAGTCTCCACGAGCTCGTCGGATTCCCAACCCCCGAAGAATCACCCTCCCCAACCTCCACCCGTCACCTCTCCACCTCCACCTCGACAATCTACATGTACAAAGGCTCCGTGGTCCCTGCGACCTTCTCTCCTCAGGAAACCGGCACCGCTAGCCGCGTCACGGTGCTTGTGACCTTTACTGCCAAAGCATCGAAGACCACCGTCACTGATGAGAGCCCTGACCTTACTACTCTGACCGGCACTCACTCCCCTACTCACAAGGGAGCGGCAAATTCCGCCTCCGCAGAGTTGGTGACGGCATCACTGTGGGTGCTGGGTTGCATCATGGTCTGCATGGCAATTATCTGCTTGTGGCTGATGTGGGATGACAACTGATGCTGATGCTGAAGATCCGGCGTTTCCAATATTGCTTCTTTGATGGAGGGTTGTTTTTTCTTGCTTGCGAATATTTCAGCGGGCGTTATATGAATTTGAAAGCCGAATTTGTTTTTACCGATCTCGATCATGATTGACTCATACATAATGCGGAATTTATGATCTCCTGCAGGAGTTGTTTTATGTGTTGATAGCACATAGGCAAATCATACTTCAAGTAGCTTGCAGTTCGTACAGTGTGCTCATGTCTTCTGAAACTGGCCCTAACTATCAAGTACAGACCTATATATTTAGCTGTTTTATTCACATGGGAGGTTAATAACACATCATCATCAGAGGTTTAGAGTTTCAAGCCACCGACCACGTCTGATTTCATAGTTTCTTAACAACCGGCATGTTGCGAGGTACTATCAACTAGCCAGGCGCCCGCTGGCCAACTAAGTCAAGGTCGCATCTTCATGTTAATGATTCTAGCATCCTTGCCCCTTGACGCGACCGCATCGCTTTATATAAGAGCACAATCTGATAAGCATAAGGCCCTCGTTGCTATTTCCGATTGCCGTACCTAGTACTTGGAACATGTTCCACAGTGGAAAGCATTTCAAGATCTGCAAAACAAAAGAAGGGTTTATTTCCCAGATTCTATCGACAGCCTTGTGGCCAAGTAGTCACCCTCTAAAACAGGATTGAACTCACCCAAGTCGAAAATGGAGTATATATAGTATTCCACATCAGCATCTAGGCTCCAAATCCTTCTTTCACCCTCTATACTCTATCAACCCCTCCTTCATCCGAATGAGAACACAGAATGTAAGCAACACAAACCACACTATCCGATCCAATCCACCTCACACACCATACTTATCACCCGCACCTTGCAACTCATAATTCCCCCCACCATGCAACAAATGGGTAATCTCACTCGGATGAAAGAGATTAAACACCGCCATCGCCGAGAAAATCAACACCGCATCGAAGATATACAGGAAAACTTCATGGTGCAACAAATACCCATCATTACCCTGCAGGTACTCGACCAACCGGAAGACGGACCGCACCATGATGAGGAAGCTGGTGAGGTAGAGAATATTGAGATGTTTTCGCCAGGGGACGGACGGATCGCGACACCGCGGGATGGGGTATTTCTTCAGCTTACGATCGAACGCGCCGGCTGTGACCATAAAGAAACCGAAGAAGAAGATCTGCACGAGGAGCCCGGCGACAATGATGTGTTCGCCGGTTTGCATGCCGGAGAGGCTGCCGCTGGCTTGGATTCCGCCTCCTTTGCGGGGTGTCAGGACTGTTTCAGGGGAAAGAGGGGTTGAGGGGAGGGGGTAGATTGGATGGCTGAACTCACCCGCGCCTTGGAGGAAGAATGAGAGGACGTCTCCGGTGACGAAGACCTTGGTTAGCCATTTTTTGCGGAGGATGGCGTGGGATTCTGCGCCCAGGATCAGGATGATCCGGCCGAGAAGCATGTAGATTGAGGCGGCGAGGAGGGCGGGAGCAAGAAGGAGGAATAAGGTCTGAAGGAGGTAAGGGCCCAGAGTCCAGTTGGGCGATTCGTGACTTGAAAGTCCTCGGCCGATGTAGCCTATGATTTCGACTGGTGAATGTACTAAGTAAGCATTTGATTGTGGGTGTAAGATTTGATGGCGTGGAGAATTCACTGACAAATGCCCCCTACCACAAATGGAATGAAGAACCATGTTTGAGTCCGGCATAGCTGGACAATATGCCATATCGTCGTGATTGTGAAGAGTATTGTGAAGATGATCGCACCAGACATGCTGGGGTCATATCGATAGAATGCGAACACTGCGGCAGCATTGGTGCTGTTATCGCTGCTGCTGTCGCTGCTCATTTCAGTAATTAGGCAGTTAGGTAGACAGCAAGAAGGGTTAAGAGGAGTCAATAAATGGGAAAGGATCGCACGAACCAGGTATATATGTAAGCTTGGATGATTTAAGAATGAGTTGTCATGCTGGACGTAAAAATCACTAGGGCTGCAATTGTTTCCACCTCGTATATTCGTATCGCCATATGTCGCCGCCCGCAGGTCTCTCGTCGACCAGCCCAGCCACGAAACCGAATGCGAATGTTCAAAGATATACCAGATCAATAGATACAGGATAGGTATGTAAGTCCGGTGATGCTGAATCTTTCGCCACGAGAGTATCCCTTCTCCAAGATTGATTCCGTACATAAAGACTTCCGCCCGTCACTGTACCACGCACCTGCCACCGATGGAAATGCTTTCCTCGCCTTTTGCTTAATTATATTGGCTCAATTAACCCCTAACAAGCAACCTTTAGTATACGTGAGATTAAAGAGATGATGTTCTTCTTCCTCGTCTCGCCGACACCGTCGCTAATCCCAGCGACGACAGGCAGTATATGTGCGGCTCTGGACCTCTTGGCCCTCCGTAATACCCAAATGGCAGAAACAAGATCCAACCTCCAGACAAACTCAGCACCAGCGTCAAGCTCTTTAGCATCGCCTTCAATCAACTCATCGGACTCTGCGTACTCTACAGATAGTATGTCCGGCACACCATCACCACGAGAGTCTGGAACCATACGGGACCAGGATAGTAGCTCGCGTTTATCAAAGGAAAGGAGGCGTCGCGTCCGACACCATAAATCCCGTAAGGGGTGCTTCACCTGTAAGCAACGGAGAGTCAAAGTGAGCAAACACTTTCTTCGACAATTTATGAATGGATGCACTAACAGTTCAGCTCAGTGCGACGAGGTGCAGCCTATCTGTGGCGCATGCGCTTTTCGCGGTGAAACCTGTTCATATCCTCTATCAGCACTCTCCACGTATGCAGATTATCTGACTGCTATCGGAATCTTAGATGAATAAACTAACACATGAAGCCTAGTCCTGCGCCTTGCAGGTCTTCTCGACGTTCAAGCTCTACAGCAGACCTCTTGCAACCATTGGAATTCTGTCACCAACGACAGTCCACGGAATCCCCTCTACTCGACCAAAATATCAATCTAGCCGACTTACGACTCCTGTCAAGGTTCATGATGCACAC
Organism: Aspergillus aculeatus ATCC 16872; assembly: GCF_001890905.1. Classification (NCBI taxonomy): domain Eukaryota; kingdom Fungi; phylum Ascomycota; class Eurotiomycetes; order Eurotiales; family Aspergillaceae; genus Aspergillus; species Aspergillus aculeatus. The sequence goes on from NW_017962990.1 coordinate 1,012,952, forward strand.
TTCAAAGAGGATGACCCTCAGTGCGACACGCAGATATATTTGGGAACAGGTGATCCCAGATATGGCGACCAAAAAAGAGTATTTGATGCATCTACTCCTCGCTCTCTCGGGCGAGCATGTTCTATATCAAGCCCACATGACGGAATCAACCGCCTTAGGCATAGACGATAGTCCGTCTTCCTTGGCCGCCTGCAGCCAACGCGAGCTTCAGCTTGAGTATCACCGCGTCATTCAGCATCATCAAAGGGGCCTCGAAGGGTTCCGCCAGGCCTTGACTGATATGTCTCCCGCTACCGCAGAAGAAGTCCTCTGCGGCGCCCTTCTCATCGTCGCTATTTCCTTTGCTTCAATATCTACCAGAAATCAAGATTGCACCGCCTGGCCGGGCTTTAGCCAAGCGGACAATGACCAGATCCCGTACATCGACTGGTTGCATCTTGTCCGCGGCCTGACAAGCATAGTTGAGGGGCACTGGTTCACTCTCAAGCGCGGACGACTGCGGACCATGTTGCTCTACCCGCACGGCAACGACGATTGGAAGGCGGCTATGCCGGCCATTTCCTCATCGCAATTTCCCCGCTTGAGGTATGCCCCGAAAGTCTTCCACGTGTTCGCCCAGGGTGCCTGCCGAGCCCTTCAAATGCTTCGCATCTTTGCAGAGACATTGTCTCCAAGCCAAGAAGCCACGGTGTCCATTGATGGAGATAGCCTCAGCAGACTTCAGCAGACCGATCACCACGACCAACCAACACCTAGTAAAGTAGTGGATGACAGTTCACAGCCCGACCACGAACAAGATGAGTACCCACAACACGACCACCTCCACGCCATCGACAGACTAGAAGAGATCTACATGCGCATCCTCTACGCCCTGCAATTTTCGCGGAGTGAGCGTGACTTCCCCGCGTCCCTCGACATTCAGAACGACATCGAAGACAGCGCCGTGAATTCCTGGCCTTGTATGCTTTCGGCTCGCTTCTTTGACAGCCTCCAGAGTTCCGCTGTCGACCACCTGGGGATCGCGGATGGGTTTTCGTACACGATCCTAGCCCATTTCTACCTTGTTTCAATCCTATTTCAAGATGTGTGGTACCTGAACAGCGGCTTTCGCTCGGAGATTAAGAAGATTATGCGGCTGGTGAGCCGACTAGAGAACGAGGCACTAAGTGGTCTATTGACGTGGCCCATGGCCGTCATTGCGGAGTCTCGATGAAGCGAAATCTGTTGGCTCACTCACACTTTTGACCTTTTCTTCTCCCCGGTCGGGAATTTTCCTCTTTGCTCTTTAGTCCTCTTTTCCCTCCCTGTCCCTGGTAGGAAGGCAAATCTCGTACTTTTCGTAATCCCGTCCCTAATTCGCATATAGTACCATATACCCTCCGTTCCTCTTCCGGGATACTCAAAACCTGCAAGTCTCTGTGGGGCCAAAATTTGCTTGGGTGGCACCCGAATAACCTTTTCTTTCTCCATGGCCCCTGGTTCTCCACACATGCGGGAACCAGAGTTTCGCGACTGGGTGTGACCTTCTGGTTCCGAATGTAAACTTCTTTTATACGAATATACGAAACCGTGCAATTTACTAGACCCTCATAATAAGTGATTGGGCCTTGAGGAACCTTTCCCTAATGCAACGAGATCATCCTCCCCCCCCCCTTTTAATCTTGTCTAACTCGTTCCTGGCCACTATTCACATTAACCAGCCTTGGTAAAATGAAAGTCTTGATCGAGGGAACTAAGACGAGAATTGCCTATTATTATGGCAGATTTATTTCGCTTGTGTTCTCCATTTAGAAGAAGAAATAAACAGTAAATCCTCCAAGGAAATCAAGCTTCAAAGTGACACTATAAATCAATTTCAGCACGCTATCAGCAAATTAGCTCCTCCCCCGCCCCCTTCCCCCACCGTAGCTACACAAAGGAGAAAGAAGGCAGAAAGAAAGCAAGGAGAACAGAGAAACAATTCTCAAAAAAAAAAAAGGTTGAAAGCAGGAGAAGAATCTATTTGACTAAATCAAACATCAAACAGAATCAACCCTCTCCGCGCCGCGTTTCCGCCCCTCCAAAAATGATCCCGGGAACACAAACCCTAACACCATTCCCGTTCCCGCCATAAGCAATGCATCGAATATATACAGCAGATACTCGCGGTGCATGATCCACCCGTCGTTGCCTTGCACGAACTCAACCACCCGGAAGATAGACCGAACAAGAATCAATGTGCATGCCGCGTACAGCGCCCACATCAGCCCCCGCCACGAGAGCCAGCCGCTCCGGGATTTGAGGGTGGTGGTTGTGGTGGTGGAATGGGGGGCTGCGTAACCCCACCGCCAGTGGAAGAGAGAGGCCACCAGCACGAAGAATCCGAAGAAGAGGAGCTGGATCGCCAGGCCGGCGATGACGATGTGCTCGCCGGCGAGCATGGCGGACTCGGTGCCGGCGGCCATGTATCCGCCGCCTCCGCATTGCAAGAGGAAGGAAATAACATCGCCCACGACGAAGATCTTGGTCAGCCACCGGACGCGGATGAGGGAGGCGGATTCAGCGTGGAGTTGGGTGATGAGGCGGCCCAAGGTCATGTAGATGGAGGCGGCGAAGAGTGGCGGCGCGACGAGGATGAGCATCGTTTGCGTAATGTAGGGGCCCAGGGCTTGGGTGTCGAAGTGCGAGAAGATCCGCGCGATGTAGCCGGCGGCCTCAACTAATACCCCAGCAGGTCCAGTTAGTTTCCCTCTCTTCTGAAATCCAAGGAGAGGGGGTCGTACAGATCAGTCCAACCAAGAAGGGAATGAAAAAAAGTGTTCGGTGCCGGACTATGCGATAGATGAAGAAAATGGCAAGCGCGCAGAACACCACAGTGAAGACCACGGCTGCCGCAATCGAGGGCGTGTAGCGGTACAGGGCGAAATATACAGCATCTTCGTCGGTAGTTGGGTCGGCCATGGGTGTAGAATGCAAGACAGTCCGTGGTGACGGTACGTTTATATGCAAGGTGTATGAATAGTATAGTGTCACCCTTCGTCTATTGCTCTGGTGTTGCAGTCAAAAAGGGGTTCGGCCCATTTGCAGGGCTGGAGGATGAGAAGCCATTTAAAGTGAGAACATGTGGAGGATTCTTCTTCTTCCCCTCGTGGCGACTTGAGCAGAAGATGGTACCTCGAGCAATGAAAATAGATCTTGCTCTTAGTCTCGTAGAACCATGGCGCCTGTGTACCTGAGAGGAAGTGGGGCGCAGAACTGAGTTGCCGGCGGGGATCCGAGCCCTAGAAAGTCGAGATTTACGAATATACGAATATACGAGCGTACGAACGTACGGATACACAGTACTCATTGCCATCGTCGGCCCAGGGGTCGGTTCCTTTCAACTTGGGAATAGTTCCACCTCAAGAATAATAAGAAAGAACACTTACAGATTCCATTTTTTCCGAGTTTTGTGGTAGAGTAACATAACCAATCATAGCGGTTCTGGCTGAGAGTCTTACTTTCAGTCGTTTTACGCCTAGATGATTCCTGATTCAATCAAAAGGCTCCCTATATTGCCTTATATTGAGGGGGCTATCTATAAAGTGCCTGGTACTTCAGGCAATTCTTAGTTTTTTTTTTTTTTTTGGACTTATAGAAGAACATCGGACTACGATATGCCTACTTACGTTTCAGATTTCCTTTGGGATATGGCTTGATTATCTTGTGTTCAGATCTCAAACCTTGATCTCGTAATATGTAACGAGATTATGTCTCAAGAATATGAACTGAATGTGTTTTGCGTTATACGTTGGG